>NC_050447.1:101487311-101784811 GCF_903995425.1 Onychomys torridus
GGAAGTAGTAAGAGAAACTATGCCCACATTCCCAAAATTATCAAGCTGGCTTTGGAGATGGAATTGGCTCACTCCTTCTCTAAACCCAGACATATTGCTAAAAGAAAAGGTTAAGAGATTCTTGTGTCCTAAATCAGAAGAGCCCTCTGGTGTGGGACAGAGAAAAACCAATATTTTTCTTTAAAGCAGGTTGATTATAAATGCGATCTCTTTCTAAAGAAGAAAAGGGAATATGATATAGATATAATAGGATGAAAGGGTAGATTAAGGAACTTACTTCTAAAGAGCAACAACTTGTTTAAAATGTTTTACATTGGTATAGACTTTAGTCTATTGATACAAACTTAAAGTTAATTTTGTTATACTGTGTGCATATTTCTACTCATGTTTAAGGTATTATGTTTGTATAGCTCATTTTAAATTGTAATGGATAATTAAAAATAGATTAATAATTAGTCATCTATGATAATCATACTCATAGCTATGTTAGTTAAGTCTTCTAGGTATACACAGAGATATTTCAGATAGACAGGTAATCTTCAAACACTTCAAAGACCTACAGAATATGACATTTAAAATATTTTTAAAATTTAGACTTTGTGGACAGTGAGGCATGTCTGCTCCTGGCAGCACCAATTTACTTCAGAGAGGAGGATGGGCATTGAAGACACTTTTATTTTCACCTTGGCAAAAAATAGCCATTTGGACAAGAAACTGTTCTTGCCTGGACTGCTTGATCGACTGGACATGCAGGACCCATAGAAAGGTGACCACTAAACTTTGCTTGACAAAATGGTCCTTCATGTTCCTGCTTCGCAGAGGAAACTGCCAGACATTCTACAAGACACTGAGAGAAGTGACCAAGAGACTCTAGCCCTGTGGGCTGAAGACAAATGCCCCAACTTTACAAAGGAACATTAGGTGACTGTCCAAGCTGCCAGCTGTCTCTATCTACCCTGCAAGACTCCTGAAAAATGCTTAACATCCTTCTCCCAGTTCTCAGGTAATAATATATCCTTCTGAGGTCTTTGATGTGGTTGAAGACTAGATAGTTATAATTTCCTCAGTTATGATAAAAGATAAGTTAGATATAAAATCTTAAACTCACAAATATAAGATAGATAGGATATCTTCTTTAACATTGTAACTGTAATTCTTGCTTGATAATTGTTTTGTTATATGTAATTGTACTATGTAAAAGTTAAAACCTTCCTTTAAAAAAAAAGAAAAGGGGAAGTGCTGTGGATATCGCTCTGTGTAAATAAAGTTCTGATTGGCCAGTGGCCAGGCAGGAAGTATAGGCAGGACAAGAGAGAAGAGAATGCTGGGAGGTGAAAGGCTGGAGGAAGACACTGCCAGCCGCCACCATGAAAAGCAACATGTAAAGACACTGGTAAGCCACAAACCATGTGGCAAAGTATATACTAACAGAAATGGGTTAATTTAAGGTAGAAGAAGTAGATAACAAGAAGCCTGCCTCGGCCATACAGTTTCTAAACAATGTAAGTTTCTGTGTGCTTTCTTGGTTGGGTCTGTGCGACTGTGGGACTGGCGGGTAAGAGAGATTTGTCCTGACTGGGCCAGGCAGGAAAACTCTAACTACAAACACTTAATGACTTTCAAAGATTATTTGGGGACATTTCTCATCTACGAACTATTGTTGGGGTAAAAAATGATGAACTGAATAATTTGTTCAAAACCTTAGAAGATGACAAGGACTTAAATAGTCCAAGAGAATTATCACCTGAAGCTGAGAAAGAATTGGCCTTGGTAGAAAAAAAAGTACATGCAGGACATGTAGATCGTATTGATCCAAAGCTGGATTGCATTTTGGTTATTTTACCTTCTAGGCATTCTCCTATAGGAATATTAATGCAGAGAGAAGATATTATATGGGAATGGATATTTTTACCAAATAAACCAAATAAAAAATTAAAAACTTATGTGGAAAAAATCTCTGACTTAATTTTGAAAGGAAAATTGAGACTTTGTCAATTAGCAGGAATAGACCCAGCAGAAATTGTTGTACCTTTAACTAAAGAGGACATTGAAAAATTATGGACAGAAAGTGAACCTTGGCAAAGAGCTTGAAGTATTTTTTTGGGAGAAATTAACAGTAAATATCCTAAAAGCAATAGAATTGATCTTATAAAGAGAGCTGATTGGATCTTGCCTCGAATTGTACGTGAAAAACCCATATCTGGAGTTTGGACATTTTATACAGATGCCAACAAACAAGGAAAGGCAGGTTACAAATCAAAAATTTAAGTAAAGTGGTTCAAAGTCCTTATAATTCAGTTCAAAAATCTGAATTGTATGCTATTCTGTTGGTATTACTGGATTTTTCAGAACCTCTCAATATAGTTACTGACTCTCAGTATGCTGAAAGAGTGGTATTACATATTGAGACTGCAGAATTTATTCCTGATGCTTCAGAATTAACTTCACTATTTATTCAATTACAAGATACAATCAGGGAAAGGAGTCATCCTTTATATATAACTCACATCCGATCCCATACTGGTCTGCCAGGCCCTCTAGCACAAGGTAATGATGAGATTGATAAATTATTGATAGGAAATGTGCTGGAGGCCTCAGAATTTTATAAGAAACATCATGTCAATAGTAAAGGTTTAAAAAAGGATTTTTCCATAACCTGGCAACAAGCCAAGGAAATTGTAAAGAAATGTCCTACTTGTTCCTTCTACAATCAAACACCATTACCAGCAGGATGTAACCCAAAGGGTACTCAGAGGAATGAAATCTGGCAGATGGATGTGTTTCACTTTGCAGAATTTGGAAAATTGAAATATATACACCATACTATCGATACTTATTCAGGATTTCAATGGGCAACTGCTTTGAGTTCTGAAAAAGCTGATTCTGTAATCACTCATTTGCTAGAAGTTATGGCCATCACGGGTATACCTGCACAAATTAAAACTGACAATGCTCCAGCATATGTCTCTATTAAAATGAAACAGTTTTTTGCTTATTATGATATAAAGCCTATTACCGGTATACAACATAATCCTACAGGCCAAGCAGTTATAGAAAGATCCAACAGAACTCTAAAGGACATGATAAATAAACAGAAAGGGGTAACAAAAACCCCCAGAAATAGACTGCACAATGCTCTATTAACTTTGAATTTTCTCAATGCTAATGAGAAAGGAACAACAGCTGCAGAGAGACATTGGTTAATAGAAAAAACAACAGAATTAAATCAGCCTATATACTTCAAGGATGTGCTGACCTCAGAATGGTAACCAGGGTATGTGTTACGTTGGGGACGAGGTTTTGCTTTTGTTTCTGCAGGAGAAGATAAGCTGTGGGTACCATCAAAACTGATAAAGGTTAGATTTGAACAAGAGAGACCTCTTAATTAGAAGAGGTGATAGTTCATCAACCAACATGACCATCCAGTTTAAACTCACTTATACCATTAATACACGCCTTTTCATTTAATCAGATGTAACTTGCCAAAAGGGGACCTCCCCAAAATTAGTCTTGGGAAAGGGTTTTTGTTTTTGTCTTTTAGGAGAATGAAGGCTAAGGAATCTGAAGAACGCTGGACAAATGAGACAACTGAAGAAAAAGGACAAATCATCTGTCCCAGGAAAAAAGAGTAAAATGGCCTATTGGTATATCATCTATAAAATTTCATAAATCTTCCTAAATGTTTGTTTCTGCTCTTCTCTAAAAAATTAATACTCTTAGTCTTCTTGTAGTCCCAGTTCAATTAAAGCTTCAAGCTGATTTTGGAGTTGGAGAATGGCTCTCTCCTCCTTTAAACTCAAGCATGTTGTTAAAAGGAAAATGAAAACTCCCTGTATCATCCCAGAAGAAAGAGCCATCTTCTGACATGGGACAGGAGAAAAACCAAATTAATTAAGGGACTATTCTATTACTAATCTCAATTCTTTAAACTTTTCTTAAAGTATGAATTTTATATCAAAATTTACAGGATATATATATATATTTAAACTTTGTTAAGATAATAATGGTCATATAGAGTACTAATTAATTCTAGAGAAAAGGCTTCAATTAGCTGTCTATACATATCTTTGTGTTCGAGTCTCTTTTCAGTTTTCTGCAGGAAATCATGGCCAGGCCTAACTTCAACTGAAATCTCCAGGAAGAAGATGGGGCCCCACAACGACAATTCCATGTGGAAAATAATAGCACTAAGCTGACAAACATCATCTACAGATCAGCTTTGGACTACAAAGTGCTTAGAGCAATTCTGATATGGCTAGCTGAGATGATCCAATTTCAAAGACTACTTGAATAAGGACTTGAGATAAACCCTGAACTTTGACATTATGGATAACAAAGAATATAGTTATCTTTCCTAGAATTTGTCAATTAACCCCAAATTTTTCTTTTCAGAATAAAGATAACTTCGCCCATACCCAGCAGGAAGCAATTTTAAGAATTCGATGCCCACATTCCCAAAGGGGTGGTGTGAGGTGGGTGGTTTTTTGGTCTTTTTATGGGTATTGGGTCTGGGATAGTTTTCATTGTTTAGGAGGGTTGGTTACAAATTGTTGTTAAGGGTTAGGAAAAGGGCTAGGCAAAAGGTGCTTGTTAAAAAAAAAACAAAAGAAAAAGACAATTACTAGTTTTAAATACTTTACATTCAATTGGATTGTTTTATATTGTATACAAATTATTATTATTGAGATTGAGATTGTTAGAATATACCATACACGTATTCCTAATCTTGTTCGAGATATTGTATTTATACCATTCATTTAACAATGTAATGCAATTTGCTAATCCTTGAATGTTAGTATTGCCAACTATTAGGATATATAGAAATGAAAATTAGTGGTTAGACTTTATAATTGAACTTGTAGTCATATTAGGTGTGTTTTCAAGATCAAACAGATATATTTTAGATAAACAGGTCATCTTCAAACCCTTCAGAGATCTACAGAATATGGCATTTAAAATGTTTTAATAACTTAAGAATTTTTCTTTTTTGCTATGACTATGAGACATGACGGCTCCTGGCAGTACCAATCTACTTCAGAGAAAATATGGGCATTGAAGAAACTGCATATGGAGCTAACTTTCATTGTGGCAAAAGTTAGCCACTGTACAACAAAGTATCCTCGAATCAACTGCTGACAAACAGGACAGACAGGACATGAAACCAAGAACTAACAATTCTTGCCAAAACAAGTGTGGTTGTGGCTTTAACAAAAGGCATCTTCTGAAGCCAGGACAATATGGCACCATCCCTGAAGTGAGTGACCTTTGCAATCTGTAAAAGGTACCGTGCCCTTTTCTTCGAAGGCAGCTGAACAGGGAGTGGGCCAATGGCTTCTGATATGCAATGGAACAGCAGATGAAACAGTTATTCTTGAAGAATAACTAAGCTCACCTCTCTCAATAGTAGACTGGCGTTTAATAGAGAGATGTGGAGAAGAACAGGATGCCAAGATGAAGCCACATATACACAGCCAAGAAAAATGGACAGCTGAATTGAAAAGACATCAATAATTTCCAGAATTTAAAATCCTGAATCATGACATGACACTAATGGAATTCAGGTGTTTCTGGTACATGGACTGCTCTCACCAAATGTGAGGTCAAACTGTTGACCTTGTATACATCTTAGTCCACAAAAGTGTCTGTCAGATACGCTAAGCCTGTAGGCTGAAGATGATGCCCCAACACTGTGGAGAAACCTCAGGTGAATGTCCAGGCAGCTGGCTGTTTCTGTCAACTCACATTTTTTTTTTTTTGAAGCTGCTTGCATGCACTTCTTGTTTTTATTTTTTATTAGGTAGTATTATTTCCTTCTTGGGTCTCTGAGGGAGTTGAAGATCAGTTAGTTATAGTTATAATTATCTTTGTTAAGGATTTCAGAAAAACTCACTAAGAGCTGTAAGTGTATAAATTTGAAAGACGTTATAAGACAGTTCCGTTAGCTATATAAGTTAGGATAAAAAGTGAATCAGGTACATTCTGGACTTACCAAAATAGGATAGATAATGGAATTATTTTCTCTGAATTTGTCAAATACAAATGGACTAGACATTGTTTAGGTATTTATTGTTTGTATATATGGTATATATAGTTATTGTACATTTGTATATAGTTTTTCTTATATTAGTTATAAGTTTTTCCTTTTTTTCTTTTTATTAAAATAGAAAAGGGGAAATATAGTGATATTTTATTTGTATTGAAATGTGATTTTATTTGTATGTCAATAAAGTTGCCTTGAGGTCAGAGCAAGCCAGAGCAGAAGCCAAGCAGTAGTGGGGCACGCCTTTAATCCCAGCACTTGGGAGGCAGAGCTAAGCGGATCTCTGTGTGTTCAAGGACACAGCAAGCATGGCAGACACATGCCTTTAATCTCAATACCAACCATAGAACACCTGGAGGTCTGTACAAACAGGCAGTGATGAGGAGGTCATGTGGCTGGGTTTACAACCAATGAGAAAACAGAACAGAAAGTCTTTAAATAGACAGGACGCACAGAAGTAGGTCTCTTGCTGAGAGGAAGAAGCGCAGAAGCAGTGAAGGGTAAGGTTTTCCGCTTTTGCTCTGACCTCATGGTTTTTAACTCTGCAATAGGTTCTGTGTTTCTTATTTAACAAGCCGGATACATCTATATATATATATTTGTATATGCATAAAATATGTATATGTGAGTAATATATGTTATATAGTATAAATAATACTGGCTATAATGTATATGTATATAAAATGAAAAAAGAAGCCCTAAATTTGAAAGAGAGTAATAAGTGATATGTGAAAGGTTTTAAAGGGAAAGACAAATGATGTAATTACAATGCCAAAAATAGAAGGAAAATGGGGAAAATCTGGAAGTTTAAAACACATGTCTGCCAGTTTCTCTCTTTTTCTGCCTCCACTGTCCAATGAATGGTAACAGGGCAGATTCCACACAGAAGACACTCCTTGCTGAGCACTTTTGAAAATTGCTAGGAAGAAAAATTCTGCTACTGAGCATTCCTTTGCAAGATATTAGATAGAAAGGCTTCAGTCAGCAATAATTTGGGATGAATGCAGCTTTATAAAAACATGTCTGAATCATGTAGTGTTTATTGATCTTTTCATGACAAAACCATATGAAGAGACAATCTAATCAGTGGTGATTTCTGAAAACATTTGTTTGCTTAGGTTTCCATGGCTGTGATAAATTACCTGAGAACATCATCTAAAAAGGAGATGGGTTTAATTGGGGTCAGAATTGCCACGGCACTAGTCAATTGTCACTGAGACCCATCACAACACACTACAGTATGTTAAGAGCAGATGTGGTAGAGGTAGCCTGTTCACATATTCATGGTCAGAGAGAAAACGGGGTAATGGGTAGGCTAAATATCCCTTTCAAGACTCACACCCAGTGATATAACTTCCTCTACCAGGTTTATAGCAGCATTGCCTTTAATATCCAGAACCTGGAAACAACCTAGATGCCCTTCAACTGAAGAAAGGATAAAGAAAATATGGTACATATACACAATGGAGTATTACTCAGCAGAGAAAAACAATAACATCATGAGGTTTGCAGGCAAATGGATGGATCTAGAAAAAAATCATCCTGAGTGAGGTAACCCAGACTCAGAAGGACAAACACGGTATATACTCACTCATAGGAGGATACTAGATGTAAAACAAAGATGACTAGACTGCTATACAACTCCAGGGAGGCCACCTAGAAAACGGGACCCTAGGAAAGACCCAAGGATCACCCAATGACAGAGAAATGGATGAGATCTACATGAACAACCTGGATGACAGTGGGAGTAATGAAGGGCAAGGTTTGAGGGAAAGAAAGCATAGGGGAGCAGGAGATCCCAGCTGGATCAAGAACAGAAAGGGAGAACAAGGAATACCAGACCATGACCAATGAAGACCACATGAGAACAGGAATAGGCAGAGTGCTGGAGAAGTCCCCAAAAATCCACAATGATACATCCTCTGTAGACTGCTGGCAATGGTCAAGAGAAAGCCTGATCTGACCTAGTCTGGTGATCAGATGACTAAACATCCTAACTGTTGTGCTGGAACTCTCGTCCAATTAATGATGGAAGTGGATGCAGAGATCCTCAGCCAGGCCCCAGGTAGAGCTCCAGGTGTCCAACTGTTGAGAAAGAGGAGGGTCTGCAAGAGCGTGAATTGTTGAATCCAAGATTGCAAAAAGCACAGGGACAAATAGCCAAAGGAATGGAAGCACATGAATTATGAACCAAAGGCTGTGGAGCCCCCAGCTAGATCAGGCCCTTTGGATAATTAAGACAATTGAATAGCTTGATCTGCTTGTGAGGCACCTAGTCTGTGGGACCAGGATCTGTCCTTAGTGCATGAGCTGACTGTTTGAAACCTTGGGCTTACACAGGGACACTTTGCTCAGTCTAGAAGGAGGTGACAGGACCTACCTGTACTGAATCCACCAGGTTTAAATGAATCCCCAGGGGTGCCTTGATCCTGGAGGACATGGGAATGGAGGGGAGGGACTGGGGCAAAGGTGGGGTGGGGGCAGGAGGGGGGAGGACAGGGGAACCCATGGCTGATGTATAAAAATAAAAAAAAAAAAAAAGACTCACACCCAGTGATATAACTTCCTCTACCAGGTTCTATTTCCTAAATTTTTACCATTTAACTGTAGTGCCACAGGCTGAAGAACACAGCTTCAGAATAGGAGCCTTTGGAAACTACTGCAGGGGACAAAGTGTTACCCAATGAATTACAAATTCCCAGAAAGCTGGACATAAGTGCAAAGGGAAGAGACAGTGCTTGTGTCTTAATCCAATTCAGTGATAAAGATGAATGACTAATTTTTTACATTGCTGAGAAAGGGAAGCTCCTCCGTCCAGCACAGTGTATACTGAGTAGCACCATTTTACTCTACTCCATTCAGTGATGTTTTAAGTTACAATACTTTTGGTCAATTTTGCTAGAAAGTCAGTGATATACAGTAGAATATAGTTTATGAGAAGTTGGTCATAAAGTTATCTGGCCTCATCTCCTCATCCCTTGGATATTCCCCTTTTCCTTATTACCTAGTCCAATTGTGTGAAGACTCTTTGTTGTCTCCTTGCACCACCTTCCTCTGCTGAGCCATGGGCTGCTGTTGGCTGCTTTGGTTCATTCCTCATGGGGAGTCCTTGATGAATTGTAGCTGAAGTTTTCCTGTGTCCACCTGGCTCCTGCAGCCACTCAGACCCAATTAAACACACAGAGATTCATATTACTTATAAGCTGTATGGTCATGGCAGGCTTCTTGCTATCTAGTTCCTCTATCTTAAATTAACCCATTTCTATTAATCTATAAGTTGCCATATGGCTTGTGGCTTACCAGTACTTTTACATCTTGCTTCCTCTGTGTCTGGCTGGCGACTCCTGACTCAGCCTTCCTGTTCCCAGAATTCTCTTCTCTGCTTGTCCTGCCTATACTTCCTTCCTGGCTACTGGCCAATCAGCATTTTATTTATTAACCAATCAGAGCAACACATTCACCAGCATACAGAGTGATATCCATAGCAATGAATTGTTTTTAGTGTGCCTGCACTGTTTTAACTTGATCCTAATCCCCTTCTATTTATATCAGTAATGCATTACCATAACACTCTTAGCTAGGTAAAAGTCCCCACTTCAAACTCTAGTTATCTCCCATTTTAGAGTACAGTATGTAATTTTTCCACTGTCTCAGGATGTGTGCAACCTCAGAATTTATATAAATCACCATCTGAGATTCAAAGAGTTTGATCACAAAGTGCTCCCTGTTATCACTCTTTAGTAATACCTACTAAAAACAACAACAACAACAATAACAACTTCAAATTGACTCTTTTTTAATTGATGGGTCTCTGTGACTATACCTGTTTCTTGGGCCTTTTCTTCGGCATTTTTTTCTATTTGTTTGTTTTGTTCTATTCTGGTGTGGGTTTTTTGTTTATTTGATTAATTGAGTGACTGATTTTGTTGCTGTTGTTGCTTAATATTATTATATTGTATTTCATTATTATCCCATAAAATCTTGTTTCTTTTCTAAGGAGAGACAGAAAGGGGGTGGATCCAGATAGGAGGTGAGGAGAGAAGCAACTGAGAGGAGAAGAGGAAGGGGGACTAGTAATTAGGATATATTACATGAAAAATTATTTTTAATTAAAAAAGATGACTATTTTAAGAGCAGGGGAGATGGCCTAGTGGTTAAGAGTAGTTGTTGCTCTTATAGAGGATTTAGGTTAAATACTAGTACCCATGTAGTGGCATAGAACTAGTTATCTTCAGTTCCAGGGCATCTGATTTCTTATTCTGACATCTTCATGTGTCCTTACTTTGCAGGCAAAATACTCACACACATAATATAGCATCTTAAAAAAATAAAGCCAATTAAAATGCCTTTTGATTGCTTCCTTATGCCTGACACTAAAGCTCAGTTCTCCTTACTTGAGGTTAGGATATGCCTATCTTATAGAAAGATGGACACAAATTTGTACATATGTTGTCTTCCTATTTTCATCAGTTTTCAGCTTGGGGGAAAAAAGTCACATGATTATTTCCTTACTGTTTTGTGATGGATTACTTCATTTAACAGTATCCACTACCTGACATTACTGCAGTAATTTTCAAATATGTTGTAACAGTCTCCCCACAAGTTCTGTTAAAACTCTTATCAATCAGACATTTTGAGCCTATTGTTTGGCCTGGGTAGTGTCTGATTTCTTATATTATTAGATCAATTGGTCTCTACTCTTCCTTTCTTTCTCTTTTGATACCATGGCTACTATTCCTGCAGCACCAGGACCATTTCTTCACAAGTTACTTTACATTGAAATGAATTAAAGAAAGGACAGACACGGTCACTGGAGAGGGGGTGTCCTTTATGTTATTCTGGAGTATCGTTCTCACTGTTCTTTGCTGACTCTATGTGATGCTTATGGCCACCATTTTCTGGCCTCTAAATCTAGTGGCTGTTCTCTTCTCTGACCCCAGATAAGTTTATTAGGGTCACACAATATTTTGGGGAACACAGTACTACCACAGAAGCCTTTCTCTAACGCATATGAGTGATTAACTGGAAGTCTAAATTACATGCTTTATATTCAAAACTAAAGAATTTATGTTCCTTGCAATTGAACTGTGATTCACTGTCACATTTCCTCCCTGAGTAGTCGTCTCCTGTACTGAAAATGTACATATTGTCAAGAAGATGGATAAATGAAGAGGTATGGAGTCAGATTCTTTTGACAAACAGCAATTTAGATATAAAATATACGTGGGTTTCATCATACACACTTGCCTTTTAAAGAGAAAAGTTTGAGATACATGTGAGAAGTAAATATGCTGGATACATTCAAGATGAAGTAGAGAGGCTGATAGATTAGTTCAAAGCATGGTGGATGGTTGTGTCCGACTGAGGTAGTCAGGGCAGGAGGCGAATTCAGATGAAAAAATGGCTGTGAGGACATTGCTTTATTTAAACAGTTGTCTCATAAGCAGAATTTTTAGTATGTGGTAGTAATTTTCTTGACTTCTGGTGTGAAGAGTGGTCTGATTTGATTTTCTCTCCAGCTCTAGTAATTCAATGGGTAGAGAAATACTTTCAATGAAATGAAGATGTCATGAAAGCAAGTGAGAGGAGAAAGGACATTGGAAAGGAGAAGATGGGATAAAAACTTACGTGGTTCTAAAGTTTAAGGTGGTTTCCGGTTCTAAAGCAGTTAGGTATCCTAACAGCATGGTATCTGTTTTAGTTAAGGTTTCTGCTGCTGTGGCAGAACAACAAAACTAAATGCAACTCTGGGAGGAAAAGTCTTAACCAAGGTTTTAGTTTACAGTTCTTTATGAAAGAAAGGCATGGCAAGAACTCATGGCAGAAATCTTGCAAGAGGGCTTGAAACAGAAGTTGTAGGACACTGCTCCCTGGCTTGCTCAGCATGCCTTCATATAATATGCCATACAACATGCCCAACAGTGGCATCACCAATCACTCATCAAGAAAGTGCTCTCCAGACTCCCCTACACTATAGTATTACAGAGGCATTTTCTCGGCCTAAACTATTCTTCTCAGATTACTCTGACATGTAAAGTTAGCATCAAATCTAACTAGGACACTATCCTTCATATCATGTATTTTTACTGGGTGGACATTTATTATCCAAAAATATCATTTTATCCATCCTTTTTTGAATCTTTTACATGCTTAAAAGAAGATCTCCATTTTGATGAAAATAAATTCTTTCTTAGACAATATATCCTGATTACAGTTACCCCTCCTTCTACTCCTTCCAGTTCTTCTCCACTTCTCCTCCCATTCCTTCCTTTTATGTCTCTCATTAGAAAGAACAGGTTCCTAAGAACCTGTATAACAAAATAAAATATAATAAAGTAAAATAAAAATCATCACATCAAAGTTGGACAAGGAAAACCAACAACAACAACAAATACCCCAAGAGAAGGCACATGAATCAGAGTCCTACTCATTCCCACACTCAGGAGCCCCATAAAAATAGTAAATGAAAGCTGTAATATATAAAAAAGGACCTGTTGCAGACTTGTGCAGGCCCTGTGCTTACTGCTTCAGTCTCTGTCAGTTCATGTGAGCTTTTCTCAGTTGACACAGAGGATCTTGTTTTTACAGTATCCTCCATCCCCTCTGCCTACTACATTCTTTCTGCTTTCTCTTCCATAGGGTTCCCTGAGCTCTGAGGGGAGGGGTTAGATGGAGACATCCCATTTAGATGACTGTGTTCCAAGCGCTCCCCGCCCCCGCTCTGTGTGTGTGTGTGTGTGTGTGTGTGTGTGTGTGTGTGTGTGTGTGTATTTTCTGGCTGATAATAAAGTCTAGCTGTGGGTCTCTTTATCTGTTCACACCTGCTACAGGAGAAAACCTCTCTGGTAATGACAAATAAATAATCTATGAGCATGGCAGAATATCATTAAGAATTATTGTACTTTTATCTTTCTGTTCTAAAACCAATAGTAGTTAGTTTTACCCTAGGCCTCTGGCTATCAGTCTGGTTCTTGTTCACTCATGCAGTATTATGTATGGGTTCTATTCTGTGGAGTGAGCCTTAAGTGAAATCATATATTTATTATTTATTATCACAAGCTTGGTATTAGTGGCAACCTTTGGGCTTCACAATGGAAAAAATTATTTACCAATTCCATATCCAATAGAGGACTAATATTCAAAATATGTAAGGAGCTCAAGAAATTAGATATCAAAAAACCCACAAATAATATTATATTTAAAATGGGGTATATATCTAAATAGAAAATTCTTAGTGAAGGAAACTAAAGTGGCTTAGAAAAAAAAATTAAAGAAATGGTCAATATCTTCAGTCATCTGGGAAATGTAAATCAAAATTACTTTGAGATTCCATCGTACACCAATCAGAATGGCTAAGATACAAGTGGCAGTGTGTGCAAGCGGAGATGCTAAATAAAGGACCACTCATCCATTGCTGGTAAGGTTAAAAAATTATATAGCCATTATGGAAATCAGTGTGGCAGTTCCTCAGAAAGGTGGGAATCAGTCTACCTCAAGAGTCAGCTATACCACTCTTGGTCATATAATATAAGACCCTTAATCTTACCACAAAGAAACTTGCTCAACTATATCCATTGCTGCTCTATTCATAGTAGCCAGGAAACTGGAAATAACCTTGATGTCCCTCAACAGAAAAAACAGAAAAAGAAAATGTGGTGCATTTTTAAAAACGGAGTGTTACTCAGCTCAGCTCTACAACAAACAAAAAACAAAATAATGACATCATGGAATTTGTAGGCAAATAGGTAGAACTAGAAAATAAAAACATCCTGAGTAAACCCAGACCCAGAAAGATAAATATAGCATGAATTGACTATTATGTAGATATTAGACATTAAATAATGATTACCAATCTACAATCCCTAGACTCAGAGATGGTAGGCATAGAGGACGGGACCAGCAGGGACCCACGGATCTCCTTGGTAGGAGGAAATAGAGTAGATTTCATGGGTTAAGAGCTAGAGGTTCAGGTGGTAAGGAGCTGTGGAAATGGGGTTGAGGAGGGCACGTGGGGAGAGACAGCTAGAATTGAGGGACATTCGAGGGGTATGGTATGGAAATGCAGTGCAGTAGGACCCTCCTATAATATACAAAGCAGATCCTGAAGAAGTCTCCAAACAATGAGGGGACAGAGTTCCAATTAGCAATCTTTTTTCACCAAACAAATCTTCCAGTACCAGGACTAGGTTACAGCCAATTGTGCTGTTGACCAAAGGGATCTCATGGAAATTCCCAAACAGTGGAGTATGCTCCCAAAATAATAGGTTACTCTCCTAAAACTGACAGCCAGCCCCATTGCTAAGTCAATACCCATACAACTCACTAATGGAGGAGGGGCTGAACTGTTAGCTACATAAAACTCCACCCCAATGTTCTAATGTCTCTGATACAGGAAGGCACTTTGAAGGCTACCAAAAGAGCAATGTAAACAGTATCCCAGCCACAAAACCTTTGATCTATAGTGCTGTCCTGCCTGAAAATTAGGGTATATCTCTGACATTTTAATAAGATCAAACACTGAAAAATTTCACAAGAATAGCATGACATGAAGACAATCCCATAACCATGTGGTATATATGTTTGTTTCTTTCAAAGCATTTGGTAAGAGATAATCTTTTATTCTTGGACAATAATTGTACTTTAGTGAACTTACATAGTTATTCAAGAATATTATAAACTATTTTATTGGGAAATTCACTCAATTTAAAACAGTGATTAGTTGTACAAAGGAAAGACCTACACAGGTTTTTCTCCATACAAAATAGCTGACATTACTATGTCTGGAAGAAACGTGTCAATCTTTCCCTAATGTGACAAATCCCTGCGATGCCCTTAAAATATGATCAGCTGATTTTTTTTTTTGTTCTAGAGGATTATCCTTGAACCATAGGACCATATAGTGCCTAAAATATGCACAAGTAACATGGTGACAGATTGACTGTGATAGGAAATACAGCCGCTCTGATCAGATGTAATTTGCTTTGAATTTTTATTAGAATATTTAATTGTATAAGCTCATGTAATTTATTGTGGCATTTCATGCATGTGTATAGTATACTTTGGCCATCTTCAGTACTCTCCCATGTCCAGCTCTCCTCATTCATTGTTTCACTTTCTCTGCCTCCAGTGTTTCATTCTACTTTCCTGTGTATCTATTTCTTTTTTCTTTCTTTCTTTCTTTCTTTCTTTCTTTCTTTCTTTCTCTCTCTCTCTCTCTCTCTCTCTCTCTCTCTCTCTCTCTCTCTCTCTCTCTCTCTCCTTCCTTCCTTTCTTTCTTTTTTCTTTCTTTCTCTCTCCCTTTCTTTCTTCTCTTTATTATGTTACTTATATAAGTACCTAAACACATATTTTAAAATTCATCTACATAAGATATACATATTACATACAAAGTTTAGAATACAACCCACTGAGTCCATTTAGTGTACCTTCTATGTATATATCTTATGACTGACCATTTGGTATTGGATAAGTAGTTAGGGCATCATCCCAGAAAATAACTGATTCTTCTTCTTTCAGTTGTTATTAATGGTCTATAATTTTTAGTCTCAGGGAGAGACTTTGGAGTTTTTTCAACTCATGCTAGCATGTCAAGTGGTACTGATATCACTTAGGACCTTGGTTAGGCAGCCTTATTGTTGATATTTGATACATGCAGAGACCCTGTCCTGCATAAGAGACACAATCTCCACAAACATCTGGTCCTCTAGAGCTCATTCTGTCCTCTTTTCCAAGATGTTCCCTGAGCTTTAATTGTGGGGTTGTCTTATAGTTAGGGCAATTGGGACCCAACATTCCATGGTCAGTTGTTCTCTGTATTTTAAACAGTTGTGATTTTTGTAGTCGTCTTTGTCTGCTGCAAAAACAAGCTTCTTTGACAAGGGGTAAGAGCTACACTTGCCAGTGAGCATAAAGGATAAATATTTAGAATGGAGTCAGAAATCATACTTATTTAGAAAGGTGACTGCAGTAGGTGCCAGGGCATCATGAATGTTCGTTGGCTAGGCTCATGGTACTGGGCATGAATTTCCTCCTTTTGAGAGGTCCTAATGGTGGTTTGAATGAGAATTGCTCCCATGGGTTCATATATTTGAACATTATATCCTAGGAGATGGTGCATTTTGGTATGGATTAGGAGGTCATTGTTTGAGGAAGGGTATCTCTGGGCATTGGGGTATACTTTGAGGTTTTAAAGGATTCATGTCGTTCACTGTGCTTTCAGGATGAAGATATGAGCTCTCAGCTGTCTTTTGTTCCACTCTCTTAGACTCTAACTTTTAGAACCATAAGCCAAATTACAAAATAATGGCTTTCTTTTCTAAGTTGCTTTGGTCATGGTGTTTTATCACAACAATAGTAAAGTAAGTGACACTGAAGGTGGTACCAGGCAGGGCAGTGGGTACTGCTGTGAAAGGCCAGAGAGTATGTGCAGGTTTTGCTTTTGTTTTTGTTTGTTTGTTTGTTTTGTTTTGTTTTTTGAGGAATGTGGAAGACTTTAGAAGCTTGGTCTAGGAAATTGATTGAATACAGTTTAGTGTGCCATGCAAATAGGAGCTTGGAAGACAGTAGTGCTCAGAACAATGTGAACTATGGAGGCCCAGCTCAAGAAGTTTCATAGGGGACTAACATTAGCAACTAGGCTAGAAAAAGTTTTAGGGATATTTTAGCAAAGGATGTGACTCTATATTGTTTTATAAAAAATTTTCCTGAAGCTAAATTGAAAAGTGATCAACTGCTTTTTGAGGAGATTTCAAAACAGCTTAATACTGATTCTCTCATGTGATTGTTAGTAATCACTCTAATACAGGTCTACAGTGAAAAAGAGCAAATGGGACAAAAAAGAAACAAAAATTTATAATTTAAAGAGAAAATGAACACCAGGACGTTTCATTTAATAGTAACCAAAGCTTGTGCTAAAAGATGAAAAACTGAGGAGACATCTGATCTGAGGCAGAATAAAAGTGGGTGCACCCATAGCAAGACCCCACCCAGCTCATCTTCCAACTTGTGAAAGGCAAGTCTAAAGAATTTTCTACTCCTAAAAAGCAAAAACAAAAGAAAACTTCTCTAAACGCGATTCAAAGTGGCGGCCAGCTGAAATTTGCAGTGTTATCCACAGGTTCTGGTCTTAGAATCATAAAGAAGGTGCTAGTTAAGGGGTTGGGAACTCTTCCTTTACCATTAAGAAGAGCTGCTGGAGCCAATCTTTGCGTGGCAAGGAGTTCCTGCATGGAAGCCCCGAGAGGCCGTAATGTAGTGCTGAAAATAAAGCCAGCATTTCATTGGAGACCCCAAGATGTTGGAGCTCCTAGAGGCATCCAAAGTTACTCATAAATCCTGAATGGAATTGTGTTAGCCATTACAAAATTGTTTATCAAATCTGGACATTTACTCTACAATAGAAGTGAAAGACATAAAATGTTAATTAGTATATATGTAATTTTAATCACCATGTTCACTTAACTGTGTTATTTGATATATCACTTATTTAAAATTAATAATTAGTTAAAAGTTTTAATGAATTACTAGGAAGTTTAGGAAGTGAAAGTTTATCAGTCCAGAATAGAGAACAATCAGATAATTGGCTTGGAGAAGCATCATTTCATAAATGATAATTTAATTTAAAAAACAGAAAATGTGTTCGTTTCCTTCTGTTTAGTTAACAAAAAAATTTTTTTTAATGTAATAATAACAGCTATTAGCCATGTTTGGGGACTTATCTTGAAGTTAAGAAAATATTTTATATTTAAGGACTGTTACTCAATATGTTTTCTTATTGTATTTCATACTTTGAAAAATAAAAAAAAAATGAATCATGAAAAGAATGAAAAAAACATGCAAATAAAATGACAGAATGAATGCAAATTTGTTGAAAATGGAGTGTCACATTTCCTAATCACCATTTGTTGGACCTTACCTATTTTCTCTGACACCAGATGACCTAGAACAGAAAATATACAGTGACCAAGCAGAGAGAACATACTCTCACTTCTAAACCAGGCTCCTATTGAATAAGGTCTAGTAAAATAAATCTTTAAATAACTATTCCTACCACATGGGGGAACTATGAAAAGCTACATTGTTGTCTCTCCAATAGCTGACAGAGGTTCATTTTGTGTAGGTTCCATCTGTGGGCTGCATCACAACTAAACGCTTGTCTATATATTTTGCTCAGAAGGCACCAGTTCCATGCAAGCATGATCAGGACAACAGAGTTTTTCCCCTAAGACAGCTTCTGGAGCTTTCTGTCACAGTGTATTTGTATTTCAGACACATTTTAGTAAAATAAATTAGGGAAGACTGAGATGACTCTGCATTTATAACAAAGCTGAGATTCCCTGAACTGACTTCCTTTATTGCATGATTCCTGGCTGAGGTTTCCTTTACCTATGGGGGTGTCCTTTTGTGAATTTGGCTCATGGTGCTTTCCCATCTCAGTTGCAGGGCAGTGCAACTATTGACACAAAGGCTCCTTTTGGAAAGAGCTAAAAATAAGGGATGGACTTACAACTTTAACAAACATATCTGACAAGAAAACGTTGGGTAGCTGGAATAAGATGAGGGGAACAAACGAGGCACTTATAAATAAAAAGCAACATGAAGGCATATTTAATGTAAATGTAGAGACACACCGTATGGGATGTCTGTTGTGGCACTCAAACCTTTTCTCTTTCTCCTCCCCCGACTTGATTGACTCTGACCACATAATGTATAGTTATCAGGAAAAGAGAATTTGTTTGCCCAGCCCCTCTGTCCTCTAACCATTATCTATAGGCATGTGCTGGAAATGTTTAAACAATTTCCAAGCACTTAAGAGTTTCTGAAAAACTACAACATTTTCTTCCTATCTTGAATCCACTGCAGTTTAATTTAGTTCTGTCTCATTCACCTAATTCATGTCTATGAACTTCTCCAATTAATAACCCCAGTGCCTTAGTGAAGATACCGGCAAACACTGACCTCTTACAAGCAAGATCAGGAAATGAGTGATCCTCTACCCATACTGTGAAACCATTGTAACTCTAAGGATAGTTCTTTTTTTTTTTCCTTTCAATTTACTGATGTTTGTAAATCTCTACGAACTAGTGAAAATGCCCTATTTGCCTTGTTTTGCTTCTCAGAGACTGCTGCTTTGTTTCTTACATGAAGCCACAGTACCTGCAGTTTGGTTCCCGATGGCAGAGATGGTCTTTGTGAAAAGATGAAAGAGGTACTTAGAAATATTCTGTGAATTTCTATGCAGAGGCCACTGATGTTCTGAGACAGTACAATGGCATCATCAAAAAGATCCGTGAGGGACACCTCATCAAAACCAGATCCACTGGCATCCATGGGTGCCTATGCTACCACATTCTCTCACAGAAGGAGGTCTGACACCTATAGCATCAATAGTGTCCCTGAGGTGGAGAAACAGAGCTATGCTGAGATCCATTCATCTGAGGTTATAGACAAAAACAATACCTCTGCCCAGTATCCTCCACTGTAGGGTTCTGTGTTTCTGTGATAGTAAATAATTAACTGTATTTCCCAATGAAAAATGATTACATTTATTCAAAGTTGCACAAATATGTAGTATTAGAAATTGACAATTTCTTACATTTTAGATCACTATCCGAAAAGATTTCTAAGTTTCAATCATTTTTTTTAGTTTAACTTTCAGTCATTCAGTGTAGAAAGTTTAATGTCTTGAAAATTTATCCTGGTTTTTCAGTGATCATATTCTCTAAGAATTGGTTTTTCAGTGGCTATATTCTCTAAGAATTTGATTCTAACTCAGTGTGAAATGTTTGTATTTTGATAACGACAACGTATTTAATCTGTCACTTGTGTCTTCATGCCTTATTGCAATGAACACATGATGCCTAATAGTGAAAATGTGTTGGATAAGGACATGAGAAGGATAAAAATTCCTGGCTTTGATAGCTCACATTATATAAAACCATGCATTGCTGTTTTATGCAAAAGTTTCCAGTTGGTTTTTCCATATACTTTAGTTTTGTAATAACCCTGTGAGTAAATTGGACCTATGTAACATTTTTGAACTATACTGATAAAAGAGAGGTTTACAGGGTTAAGTGATTTTCTCTAAGTCCAATTAATGGCTGCTGAGATAGGTGAGATTCAAGCACTGTAAACTTTTCATCCCATATTAACATGTCTTACTTGGCATGGGGCTCTCATGAGCTTCTGGATGTCATAGACTACATTCATGATGTTGAGACTCTTTGTTGACAGAAGTTTCTGCTTCTAAAGCACCAACTTTACCTTTAATCACATGATTACAGAAGTTAGTAATCATTTTGACTACATTTCTTGCTCTGTAAAATGAACTTCTTAAACTTTTTGAGCATGATTACTATTGGATTCCTCACTAATTTGCTGACTTAACAGATGGGCAGTGGCAAAACTCTAACATATCAAGCATATCAACTGTTCCGCCTTCTAAAGGCTCAGATATAGGCATGTCTACCTCCCTTTATCAAAGAAGCCCCACTTTACAAAAAAATTACCATTTTTGGATTTCAGCAATATATATATATATATATATATATATATATATATATATATATATATATATATATATTCCTTCTGGAAGCTTTCATGGCATTTCCAGATTATTAAACAGCATGTATGTTTTTTAACCACTGGATACCACTATTGTTGTCCCCTTTCTCATGTACATGTTCTGGTGTGCTTTCATGTGTTCATTTACATAAATGTAAGTGTGGGTAGAAGGCAGAGACCAACCTCAGGTGTTACTAGTGAGATGCTTTTTATTCACTTAAGATTTTGTTTTTGAAAATGGAACTTCTCTCTGGCCTGAAACTTGCTAAATAAAGCAGGGTGGATGTTCAGCCAGGGCCAAGGACCCACTTGCCTTTCTTCTCAGCAGTGGAAAGCCTAAGCCATCACATTGGCGTTCATTGTCCATTTTTATTTCCTTACTTAAAGCAAGATACTTAACACTATTAGTTCTTGCAACTTGTGTCAAAGAAAGGGTTCCAATGATTGAGAGCCACTGTAAAGCATTTACTGGTGTTGTGAAGATTTGTTTTAGACTGCAAAATTTCTCCTAAGTCCAGTGTTAGGTTACTTGAACAAGTAAAATTATCTGGTAGTACCAGATACACAAGACAAAATTCTAATGAAAAAAATTCCATCTAGTGACATTGGAGAACTAAGTGGTTTATCAAATTTACTGAGAAGAGCATGGATGAGAGCTTACTTACAGAAGCATGGTTGACTCAATGACAGCCACATCTCTGAAAAATCCCACCACAGTTTGTAGACAACTGGAGAAGGCTGCTGCACTGGAGTCCTAGTCCCAAGTTTACTCTTTCACTCCTATACACTCTAGCATATTGTCACAGGGCCATTCACATCTGTAACAGAAGGGAAATAAGTTATAAAACCCTGGTTATTTTTCCAACAATTTTCTTGCTTCAGGTAATATAACCAGCATAGTCACGATTATCAGACTTGTGTGTCTGTGTGTTCCTACTATTTCCAGGACTTGCCAACATTATTTTGGAGATCTACAAAAGCAAATTGACTCTGTGATGGATATGTCAGACCATGTGTAAATTGCTGTTCTTTTTCAAATCCCTGCTTCCCTTAACTCTGGCATTTTGTTCTGTAAACTTTCACATGTTTCCACACTATTAGGGTGGTAAAGACATGTATGTGACTTTTTCCTGAACGTTGGGCCACCATGTCATAGTATTAGTCAATTATTCTCAAAAGTTTATCTGATAATCTTTATCACAACATTTTAGTGTATATTGATCATTATATGCTAGTGGCTTTTACTTATCCACCACACATACTTGTTCTATCTCTCCCACTTAACGGTCTTCATTTGATCATAAAGTTGTCTTGCTTCATTAGTTCATTAACAATGTAATTATACTTTGATAGTAATCACATTATAAGTAATGAAACTACAAACTACTTTTGGAACTGCAAACATTTCCACAATATAAATATACTCATCAGTTATGTAGTATTTAAGTTTTGCCTTTGATGTTTCAAAATTTCCAATGTACAGTTATTTCACCTCCTTTGCTAGCCTTTGTTCTAGGTGTACTTTATGCATGCTGGTGTTGCTATTCTGGTTCTTGGGTGGAAAAGCAGCTTGTTTTCTTTTCAGTGATCATTTCTGTTAATTCCTATTTGCATCTTTCTTGGATAAGGGTGAGACTAAACAGCTCTAAGCCTTTCTGTATAGACGGCAAGGAGAGGATCTGTTTCAAATAAATGAACACATGCAAACAAAGGAAAAAGACACTGTGTAGACTGAAGGAAGTGGACATTCAAGAACCACACTTGTTATGTGAAGCTGTGGGATGCTGAGAAAATACTATAGAACACACATTTACCCTAGCCAGTTATAATTGTATCTCCCAAATTTGAGTAATTTTCATTTCTTTGCCAATTTCTGTACAAATGGAGATATACAATGACATCATACTAAGTTTAGTTCAATATTTAGTTTATGAGCTGGTTTTCAGATTATTTGGGGATTTACATTCTTCTATAAAAGGTTCTATTTTGAAATTTGATTATAATTTTATCAGTATATGAATTTTTCATTAAATGATATAAGATGTAAAGGCTAGTAATAATTGACCTTGCAAAGTTTATGCATTTGTATAATGAAACAAATATAACTTGATGTCTGTAGCATCAGAGGAGCTTAAATTTAAAATACATGGCAATTGTTTGATAAATAAGTGTGTATTTATTTATATATGTGGACCACATTATTCTATAGAATTTAATACTAAATGTTCCATAATATGGATATTTATTATCATATATAATAGTCTTCATTCATTCTGTTTAACTCATCAGGCTTTTGCAAAAATATTAGTCCATTCCAGAAAGAATACTGCTCATTTTCTTGGAACCTAGTATGAGTCTAATCACCAACAGACTATCATTAACTACTTGTTAGTATTTACTGGTTATTCTTCATTCAAAATGCTGAATGAATATTTTGAGGTGTTTTAGTTAGGGTTTCTATTGCTGTGAAGAGACACCATGACCATGGAAACTATTATAAAGGAAAACATTTAATTGAGAGAGTGACTTACAGTTTAGAGGTTTAGTTCATTATCATCATGGCAGGGAGCATGGCGCCTGGAAGTATGGTGACCTATAGGAGAACATGGTGCTGGAGAATTCTACGTCTTTATCCAAAGGCAACAGGAAGTGAACTGTCTTACTAGGCATGGCTTGAGCATATATGAGACCTTAAAGCTAACATCTACAGTAACAAACTTGCTCCAAAAAGACCACACCTACTCCAACAAGGTCACACCTCCTTATAATGCCAGTCCCTTTTCTTTCAAACTGCCACCACATTCCACTCCCTGGCCCCCAAAATCTTGTAGCCATATCATAATGAAAAACTGCATTCAGTCTAACTTCAAAAGTCCCATAGACTATACCAGTCTCAAACTTATTTAAAATCTAAAGTTCAAAGTCTTCTGAGATTCATGCAAGCTATTAAATATAATCCCCTGAAAAATCAAAATAAAAAAGCAGATCACTTCCAACATATAAGGACACAGGGTATACATTACCATTCCAAAATGTAGGGAATGGGGCATAGTGAGGAAATACTGGACCAAAGTAAGACCAAAAACCAATTGGGTAAACTCCAAATTCTGCATCTCCATGTCTTATGTCAAAATGCTCTTCAGATCTCCAACTCCTTTTACCTTTGCTGATTTAAACATACTTCTTTCTCTTGGGCTGTTTGCACACTCCCTGTTAGAAGCTTTCCTCTGTAGATACCCACAACTCTGGCATCTATAACATCTTGGGGTCTTCAAGGCAATCATGGCTTCAACTTCAGAGCTTCATGTAATGGCCACTCTAGGCCTCCATTCAAGGACACCCCTGACACATGCCTGGCCTCAGGAGCTTAGTCATTGAGGCAAATTCCACAGTAACTTTCTTCTACCCTTGACTCCACAGTGACGAGTGATGTGGTTGAAGCTGCCAAGTACTGCTTCTTACTGGGGCTGGAACATGGCCTCCTTGTTCAATTACATCTTCACAAACTGTTTTCAATTGGTTATCTTCACTGTGTAAGCTTGGCTATCCTGGATCTTGCTCTGTAGACTAGGCTGTGCTCAAACTCAGAGAACTGCCAGTCTCTGTCTTCTGGGTGCTGGATTATAGGTATGCACCACCACAACTGGTTCTAAGATATTCTTTAATTCCCTTTCAAAAGTTAGAAACTTAGCTGGGTGGGATCTTGCCCTCAAGTCAACACTCCCTTTATTCAATTTCTTAATCTGTTTATCTCTTTGAACACAGGACTTAGTTCCATTCTACTTCCTTATGCTCCTTTTCTTTTCTAATGGTACATACTTTGTTTTTCCTTTTTCAGCTTGCTCCTTTTCATTATAAATTTTTATAAGCATGATTATTAGTATCCACAGGACAGAGTCTATACTAGGCTGTTTTGAAATTTCCTCTGATAATGTAATTAATCCAAATCTCTTCACTTTAGCCTTAGACAGACTCTTAGGATGAGGTCATAAGGTAGTCACATTATTCACCAAAATATCTCAAGAAAGATCTCAAGTCAGCATACTAAAATTCTTCTGAATTCTCTGAAACCTCTTGAGCCAATTTTCCACATTTCAAATCGTTCTTAGCACCATTTTCTTCAATGTTCCTACTAGTATGGCCATTAATCAGCATTTAAAGCATTCCCTTGATATTCTAACCCCAACCCCCAAAGTTCATATTATTCCAAACAAAACCATGGTCCAGCCTATCACAAAAATACCCTAGTCCCTGGTACCAACTGCTGTCTTAGTTAGGGTTTCTGTTGTTGTAAAGAAACACCATGACCATGGCAACTCTTATAAAGGAAAACACTTGTTTAAGGTGGCAGCTTACAGCTTCAGAAGTTTAGTTCATTATCATCATGCTAAGGAACATGGTGGCTGAGAGTATGTTTGCATGCAGGCAGACACAGTGCTGGACAATTCTACCTCTTGATCCAAAGGCAAGAAGAAATGAACTGTCTTACTGGGCATGGCCTAAGTATGTATAAGACCTCAAAGCCTGCCTCCATGGTTACACATTTCCTTCAACAAGACTACACCAATTCTAACAAAGCCATACCTCCTAATAGTGCCACTCCCTTTGGGGACTATTTTCTTTCAAATCACCACAAAGGGAAGTTAGGATTATAAAATTTCAGACAAAGGCATGGATTCTCATTTGTCTGGACAAGGATAATTTAAATGTGTCAACTGAAGACATTCCACAAGAGATACCCATAGGTAGATTTACTGAATACATAGTATCAGGATGATGGGTTTTACTTCAGTAAAAGGCAGAAAGATGCTAGGTGACTACATATGCGGTTTTTATCTAAGGTCAGTGTAGAAGCCAGTGTCAGTTCTCTCTTGAAGGAACTTTCACCACCCCTCAGTACTGTCCCTCATCTATAGATTCTTGATTCCAAAGTGAGCCATGGTGGATTTCTTCTTTTCAACTAAATCCATTGTCTTCAAAATACATGGAACAAAAGCTCAGTCTTGCTGCAGACTGCATTTGTTGATTTCAGGACTAATAACAGCATTTACTTGATATTGAGATTCCTGAGGTATGAAGTATTCATTGAAGTAGCCTAGGGAAGGTTGGTATTGCCAGGAAACCTTTAATATCAAGCCATCTAAAAGAAAAGAAAACTAAATTCTGCATTGTCAAAATAAGGGTTTATTAATATTTTTATTATTATTTATTTTACTACCATAACCATAACTTTGATGAACACAAAAGGCAAAGGGATACAAAAAACTACATACCTTATTGAATCTGCTCTTAGTGTGCTCTTGAACTCCCTTTAATGCTGCCATAACCCATTGGATCTTGGTATGATTGCACCAGGGCTTCTTCCATAGCATCCAGTTCTGCCACTGTGTAAAGAAGAGGTTCTTTTCAATCTCTCAACATACTGAGCATTTCTATAAGAATAAATATACTGTAAATGACTGCAATTGAAAACTTAAATTTGCTATAACACAGCAGGGATAGTTATTGCTATTTTTGCAAAGAACCAAACTGAACATTCATTTCTTATTAGCTTTATGTGAAGCAATATGGGAAAAGGTATATTGTAGAAATGTAGTATTCAGACATTGGCCTATAGGTTTTCCAAGTAATACTAAATATGAATTATTTCACTAGCAACTTTTTCTAATGCTAAATCAAGTTGATAATATTTTGTTTCCCTCTGGAAGTATACCAACGTCCTTATGGTGAGATCTGTCTGTATTCTTTGATTTCTTTTCTTGTTCATGAGTAAATACAATATCCTGGAACTCAGTAGGTTGCCATAATAACTACTTCAGATAAAATTGATACCAGCACTTCAGTGGCAAGAGGCCCAAATACCTTTTCCATAGGAATTATTCTGTATTAAAAAGTCAGTTTTTCATTGTTGTGCTTCTTTGTGATTTTTAGATTATTTAAAAACATTATAAAAAAAGATCCAGTTAAGATATTCTGGGCTTGGTATATGTGTTTCCCTCAGTCTAAACAAAACCCAACCCTTCACCTCTAGGTAAGCAGTCTATTTATAAGAACGTACAAGTATCAAACAGTGATATAATCTTGCCTTTAATAATAGAATAGATGGAGAAATTATAGAGAAGTCATGGTGGTTAAAAACACTGGATATTCTTCCAGAAGACCTGGGTTTGATTCCTAGCACCTATATGGTAACTTACACCCATATGTAACTCATTTTCTAGGGAATCTGATACCCTCTTCTAGTCTCTACAGTCAAAAAAGCACAACATGGTGCACATACATACATGAAGACAAAACATTCATAAATACAATTTAAAATAAAAAATAAATGTTAACAAAAGAAAGAGAATTAATGGAAAACTCAATGGAATGTGATCTCACAGAGTGTGCTCACTGCTAAGATCATATATGGAACCCATCTCTGATGAAAATGTGACTGTGAGAAAAAAGCTTTGAAAGTATTTCACTGATCTTCTGGAGCCCAACATTCTTGCATTGAGACAGGACATTGAGTACAAATGTTTCAGCCTATACTCATAGCTATCCCATCATATGTGCACCCTGTGGGTCACAGTTTAAACATGTCTATCAGGTATTTCATAGTTCATGTTTAAAGATTATGAAAGTTTGAGATGATGGCAAAATAGTTTGCCAGGAGCAGTATAGCATATGAGTAAATGAGGGCTTGAATTGGATGCAGCCCACACAACCACACATGTGGAATAGATTTTATATCATCTCTGATCCTCAGTTTTCTTATATAACTCAACCACTGCTGTAATGAACTTTCTCATCAGGACCACTAGCCTGTAAATAACAACATGGAGTCTTATTAACTATAAAAGCTTGGCCATTGCTTAAACTTTTCCCACTAGGCCTTATAACTTAACCCATATTTTTATTCATTTACATTCTACCATGTGGCTTTTACCTCTCATCCATTATTTTGTGTCCAATTTGTTCTGCATCTTGATGGTGTCTCTTACATGCCTTGATTATCTTTCTTCTCTTTGACCAGAAGTCCTGCCTGTGTTTCCTGCCTGGCTATCATCCATACAGCGTTTTATTACAGCAATCACAACAATGCATTTTCACACAGTGTGCAAATATCCCACAACACACTGTAACAATTGAGACTTGTGCAATAATTCAGATAGAGTAAATACACTACTGTTAATAGGCTTTTCTGTGGCGTTTCTAACAACGAAGTATCGATCTACAGATATTATCTTTCTTTATTAAGAAATTTTTTTCATTCATTTCACATACCAAAGATCCCCCTCTTTATTCCTCCCTCATTCCAGCCCCCCTCTCAACCCACTTCCACCCCCCACACACACAAGAAGGCAAGGCTTTCCATGGGGAGGCACATCCAGTAGAGGCAAGCCCAAGCCCTTCCCCCTGCCTCAAGGCTGTGTGAGGTGTCACATCATAGGTAGTGGGCTCCAAAAAGCCTGCTCATGCACTAGAAATGGATTCTGACCATATCACTAGCCCCCCACCACCACCACCAAGCAGATCAAGCTACACAATTTTCTTGCCATGCAGAGGGCCTAGTCCAGTCTCATGTGGGCTCCACAGGCATTGACCCAACTTTCATGAGTTCCCAATAGTTTGGTTTAGTCTTCTCTGTAGGTTTCCACATCATGATCCTGATGCACTTGCTCATAAAATTCCCCTTCTCTCTCTTTGGACTCCTGGAGCTTGACCTGGTGCTGTGGATTTCTGTATCTGCTTCCATCAGTTCTGGATGAAGGCTCTAAGATGATAGTTAAGGTACTCACTGACCTAATTACTGGGGTAAGCCACTTCAGGCACCTTATCCATTATTGCTAGTAGTCTAAACTAGGATAATCCTTGTGGATTCTTGGAAACCTCCCCATCACCCAGCCTCTCCTCATCCCCATAACATGGTATCTCCCTCACTGTTCCCTTACTCAGTCCCTGCTCCAGCTCAACAATCTAGTTCCCTCATATTCTCACTCCCATACCCTACTCTCCATTGCCCTCCTTATCCCCAGTTTACTCATGGAGCTCTACTTTATTTCTCCTTCCCAGGGTGGTCCATGTGTCCCTCTTTTGATCTTCCTTGTTAGCTAGCTTTTCTGGAGTTGTGGGTTGTTGGCTGGTTATCCTTTGCTTTAAATCTAGTATCCACTTATGAGTGGGTACATACCATGGTTGTCCTTCTGAATCTGGGTTACCTCACTCAGGATGATATTTTCTAGTCCTATCCATTTGTCTACAAATTTCATGATGTCATTGTTTTTCTCAGCTGAGTAATACTCCATTGTGTATATCTACCACATTTTCTTAATCTATTCTTCAGTTGAGGGGCATCTAGGTTGTTTCCAGGTCTGGCTATTATGAATAATGCTGCTATGAATATAGCTGAACATGTGTCCCTGTGGTATGGTTGAGCATTCCTTGGGTATATGCCCAAGAGTGGTATATCTGGGTCTTAACAAAGAACACAAAATTGTACAATGGAAAATAGAAAGTATCTTCAACAAATGGTGCTGGCATAACTGGATGTCAACATGTAGAAGATTGTAAATAGATTCATATCTGTCACAGTGCACAAAACTTAAGTCCAAGTGGATCAAAGATTTCAACATAAATCCAGTTACACTGAACCTGATAGAAGAGTAAGTAGGAAGTAGTCTTGAATGCATTGGCACAGGTGACCACTTCCTAAATATATTACCAGTAGGACAGACACTGAGAGCAACAATTAATAAATGGTACCTCCTGAAACTGAGAAGCTTCTGTAAGGCAAAGGACACAGTAAATAAACAACAGCCTACAGAATGGTAAAAGATGTTCACCAACCCCATATCTGACAGAGGGCTGATATCCAGAGTATATAAAGAACTCAAGAAACTAGACATCAAAATACCTAACAATCCAATTTTTAAAAATGGGCTATAGAGCTAACCAGAGAATTCTCAAAGGAAGAATTTCAAATGGTCAAAAGACATTTAAGGAATTGCTCAGCATCCTTAGTCATCAGAGAGATGCAAATCAAAAAGACTGAGATACCATCTTACTCCTGTCAGAATGGCTAAGATCAAAAGCACTGCAGGCAGCTTATGTTGGAGAGGATCTGGAACAAGGGGAACACTCCTACACTGCTGTTGGGAGTGCAAACTTATACAGCCACTTTGGAAATCAGTGTGGTGATTTCTCAAAAAACTGGCAATCAATCTTCCTCAAGACCCAGCTATACCACTCTTGGGCATATACCCAAAAAATGCTCAATCATACCACAGGGACACTTGCTCAACTATGCTCATACCAGAATTATTTGTAATAGCCAGAACCTGGAAACAGCCTCTATGCCCCTCAACTGAAGATACATTTCTTCATCTTTTTTTTTTCACTTTTCTTTACATTATCATATTTATCATCCATGAGAGTAGCAGATGTAAATGTCAATGGTACAGCAATAAAATCATGTTGTGAGAACAATTATATCATGTTTGGGTCTGTGCTTGTGCTTGTGCATGTGTGTATTTCAAATTAATTTAAGGTCATGTTTTTGGTTAAAGCATGTAGAGATGGCATAATATGTCACCACACTGAGGGCCTGGTTGTTTCCTGATTCTACAGGCACCTTTTGCTCAGTTGACTCTTAGTTAAGGCACAGGAAAAGGGAGGGAATTCAGTGAGGAATGGGCATGCAAGTTGGAAACCAAAATAGAACCTGGAAGTCTTGAAAGTCAAGATGAGATAACATGGCAAGTAGTAATATTCAGACATGCAAACCCAGGAGGCTTTTGTAATGTTTAATGAATAAAATTGTATTTGCATTTTCTATGCACACATGAATATATTTAAGCATGTGTATGTAGTTCAGTTCAAAGTGTCCTGTGCAACAGTGAGTACATCCCCAGGTGTAGACACCAATAAAGCAGGATCTCTTCATGGAAATTTTATGGATCTGCTATAGTAGTTAGTACCTAGTCTTTAAATTTTCCTATAATTTATCTACTACATAATGTGATTGTTCCTTAATTGCTCCCTTCTCCCCACTCGTTCCCAACATTTTATTTTTCAAAAAACTCACCAAGTAAAATTTGTGGTGACATAGTTATGGTGTCATCTACTGGAGTGCAGGCTACCTAGAAGTGGCCATTCCCTCTCTTCCATGAAGTCATTAGTCATCAATAACTCCTGCGTTAGGGTGTGGGGTCCATGTCACCTCCTCACTACATGTACCAATGTTTACTATCTTGTTCTTGTGCAGTTTCTTGTACAAACAAGCACAGTTCTTTTGAGTTAATGGGTCCTATCATGTCCAAAAACACTGTTTTGCTCTGGTGCTCACTACGCTCTGTCTGTTAATAATTTTTTGTCCCCATCTTCCAAAGTGGTCTCTAAAACTTGGAATTTTTGTGATGTAGATATCCCTCTGATGAGTAAGCATAACACTAATATTTTTTCTTTGAACTTTTATTTGAGAATTTCTTTGTTAATTGCCATGTACAAGAAAATTCTTTAATAAGACCTGAGAGCTGCATCTAGTCTGTGAATACAGAGATCAAAATTTAGAAGGAAAGTTGAGATTAAATAGTTTCTTTGACAAGGGGTAAAAGCTGTACTTACTTGTGACTGTATGGGTAAGTTTTAGAATGTAGTTAGGAATTATTCTGGTCTATTAAATTGTTGGGTTTAGGTAAGTGCAGGAAGCATAGGAACAAATGTAGACATTCAAAAGTCTAGGCCAGATATAAGAGTGTACCAGCCTGGCTGGACCTAGAGAAAAGATAATGGCATGGGATGACAGGAGAAGGTCTGATGGACCAAAAGGACTACTCTTAAACACAGGATGTGAATCCTAGCCCAATCCTGGAGCTTGAGAAGGCATGGAAATGGCTCCTAGGACTAGACTGGACCCCCGAGTGTGGAACTATTTGGTCCTCTTTGAGGACTGTGGTGAGTGCAGGTGACTTAGGAATAAGAGATAGATAAAACATAGCTGAACCAGAGTGCAGGGGGTCCTAGCCTTGTAGAACCTGTTGGGTAGCTATGACATAATACAACAGGATGGGTTCTGGGAAATTGAATTACTTTCTTGAGGTATCCCAGCATCCCCATTATTTATTAACACAGAAATATTTTTAATTGAAATTTACTCTCTGATTTTAATGACTATATCAACATTAATATTTACTGTGATTCTAAAGTAAGTTGTAGATTATTCCATTTACCAATTAAACCTCTTAAAATATTAACACACTTAATACTAAATGAATAACAGATACCATCAAGTTTTGTTTTGTTTTGTTTTTTGTTTGTTGGTTTTTTTTTCAACACAGGGTTTCTCTGTGTAGCTTTGTGACTTTCCTGGAACTCACTCTGTAGCGTAGGTTGGCCTCAAACTCACAGAGATCTGTCTGCCTCTGTCTCCCAAGTACAGGGGTTAAAAGTGTGCGCTGCCACCACCACCACCCAGCAAATTAACTTGGTAAACTTTGGCATATATACACTTTATTTTTCTTTTTAAAAGCATCCATTATACTCAAGTATACCCTCAAAGTATGGAAAATTAAGATTCTTTAAAAGGATGTATCATCATGAGTCATCTCTAATTCTTGGAGATGAGCAAATGTCACTATTACCAACCACCACACACCTCAAGAGCCTGAGACAATTGTCAACCATATTCATATCTACACGCAAGCAATAGGATAATTTACAGAGAGCAAAATGGCGAAATTCTTCATCAGATGATTGTAAGTCTTCAAGACCAGTCAAGACAGTGTAATCCACATTTTCTGCTTTTCCATAAATCTATTGACCAAAATGATAATCAGTCAGTTTATATTTATAAAGCTTGTGTTTGCTTTTCCTTTTCTTTCTAGATATTAAATTACATTTATGAAAATTATAAGAGTTTGGCAAAAAAAAACATACTACTATTATTCTGCAAAATGAGCATAGCAATAAAACATTGTGATAGATAAGAGTATCTCTCAAGCCTCATCACTGAAGGATCTTCTGACAATGTATAGTAATTAACAAGAGATCCACTACTAGACAATGTATAGAGAATTAGACTTTGAACAACTCAGCCCTGAATAGGATGTTTTTACCAAACCCCTCCCCTTAATCATCCAGAATCTACATGGGTGTGGAGGTGAAAAATTGTAAGAGACAGAGGTGGTAGGTGACTCCAAGGAAACATCTTCCAAACACAGCAGGGCTGATACACAAATGAACTCACAGAGATTTTGATAGCTTGCACAGGTACAAACCAGACAAAATTCCAGCACTGAGAAGGGGAAGTGGACACAGAGTTCTATTTCTAACCAGAAAGTTATTTGCAACTGATATCTGATAAAAACCAGAAAAATCTGTCCTCTCCAAAAGACCAACACAAAACATACTCATTTTTTTTTTCATTTTTGAGGCTGTAGTTTTTCTTTTTAGGGTATTTTTCATCTTCTGTGTTATATTTTTCATAGTTTTCTTGTGTAGTTTGATTTCTATTTTCTTTTTGTCTTTCTTTTTATGAGAGAGAGGGCGGGAGGGAAAGAAAAAACATAAAGTTGGGTAGATAATGTGGTATAGAAAACCTGTAGGACCTGGGGAGGGTAAAGAATATGATGAAAACGTTTGAAATAAAAATTAGGAATGAATCCCCAGGGGAGTCTTGGCCCTGGAGGAGATGGGGATGGAAGGGAGGAGCTGGGGGGAAGGTGGGAGCAGGGGCAGGAGGGAGGAGGACAGGGGAACACATGGCTGATGTGTAAAATTAAAATACAAATTTAATAATTTTTTTAAAAAAAGGAAAAAAAGGAGAAAAAATAGAATCAGTACTCAAAAAGTAAAAAAAAGGTAGGAAAAAAAAACTTGTTATCACAAAGAAAAGTAAAAAAAATATGAAACTTCCATCACAGGTGTGGATTTTTACATGTCAGACATTTGCTACGATAAATAAATCTGTCAGTCATCTAAAAGTAAAAGTACAAGACCCATGTACCTATTTCCTTTCAATAAATTGACTTCCAATGAAATCTGCTTTTTATGATTCTGAAGACAAAGGTCAGGATTTCAAACTTGAGGATAGACTTGTGTTTAGCATTGGTAATGAATACTGATTAGCTAGGAGTAATTTAATAAGACTGTCCAATAAAGTAGTGAGGAGTATTTCAATATGCCCAGATGACAGGTACTGCTCAAATTACTGTGTAAAGGTTATACTTTATTCTCTATTCATTAGTTCCGAGACTGTCTACAAGATTGAGTGCCAAAATCTGTTTTGGCAAAATGAGGTGTTTCAACATTTAATATTCATTGCAAAAGTCAGATCATTCATGAATGGGAAAAATAGAAGGTAGAAACACTACTCACCGAGCTGAGTATATTCTTGGTGTCCTCAGAAAGTGCTGCAGTTTTTCTCTCAATGTCTTTGGCTAATGATATGACGTCATTATGTGTTTCTGTCCTATTTTCGAGTATGGTCAGTAGGTTTTTAAGAGTGTTATTCCAAGCCCACACTCTACTGAGTATCAGTTTTGGAAAGTCTTCAAGCTAAGGAGCATTTTTCAGCAATTACATTAAGATAAGTGAAATAAAGAACAATTTGTTAGTTTTTGTTTTCTATGAGACAGGCAATTTAAATATCTCCTTGGTAATTTTATGAGAAGGTAAAATGCTTTGGGGGAATGAAAATAATATAAATTAGTAAAGTAAAAATAATTAACCTGTAATTTATCATAATAAAAATGTATGTATATATCTATTATTTCTAATTACCCATTTCATTGATCATGTTTTGCTTTCCATATAGAATTTTGCCCTCTAAAATTCTTGTTAGCTATTACACATTTCATTATTTAGCTTGTGGAGGGCACCCCAAAAAACTGAGGCTTAGTATGTGTTTTAAATGAGGAAAAATAGATCTCACCCAATGTAAAGAGCAAGGGGATTTAATTTAAATTCATCCCACAAAAAAACCTAGATTGTTCACAATCATACCTATTTTTTAGGTTAATTTAGGCTATTAATAAAAAGTATACCATGAAGAAAATATGGCATTAGTAAGTGATGTTTCCTCAGTCTAGAACACTCCCTCTCCTTGCTTCTAGTACAATATATTTGTTCAAAATGTAAGTGAAGAACAGTGGAACAGTGAGATATCATTCTCCCTTTAACAGCATTTAACAGTGGCACTGGGATTTATCCCTAGTGCCTGAACTGGCTTTTTGGAGTCCATTCCTCATGGACAGATACTTTGCTCAGCCTTGATGCAGAGGGAAGGGGCTTGGTCTTGCTTCACCTTGGTGTGCCAGGCTTTGTTCACTCCCCATGGGAGTCCTTACCTCTCTGAGGAGTAGATGCATGGCAGGGTGGGGGATTAAAGATGGGGGATGAGCAGGAGGAGGGAAGGGAGGGGGAACTGTGGTTGGTATGTAAAATGAAACAAAAAATCTTAAATAATAATAATAATAATAATAAAAAATAATAAATAACAACAGATATTTGACTATCCAGTATGTTCCAGAATCTTACATGGAAACTCCTTCCTGGTTTAAAATGTTTTATGTGCTGATATATTTAACTATTATAGAGACAATAAAAAGAGTAGGGAAGAATCCAGTGGACATTTTGAGGGAAAGAGGAAAAATACATGAAGGAAAGGCCCAGATGCAAAGGTTTTGGCCAGGCAGTCTACTGGGACCATTGCTGCATATGAATAAGTGAGGACTTCTATTGGGTGGAACCTGACACTCATTCTGACAGGGAAGGTTGATGGTCCAAGTTCCAGAAAATTTTCAAAGCCTCAGTCTACTTACATCATCCAGGTTTTGTGTGTGTTAATTGCAGCACTGCCAATAACACACTTTGAGAATTCCTGGTCTTAGAGTACATACCTAGATACACTTTCTTCCTTCACTTTACCTCATCATTTTCACATGATGCCTAAATCAGTTCATTTGGGGATAAGTTATGGGAAAGAATCATAAGGAAAGAACCTAACAGTTGTAAATTAGAGTTGTAGTGATATATACACCTTCTCATTACAACTGAAGGCATGACTCATTCTCAGGTCATATTTACAGCACTCCTTTGTTCAGGTGCTTACAGCTAAGACAAAGAAGAAATCAGAGGAGTAGAAGGAATGAGTAGGAAAATAAGAAGCAGATGTAGAATCAAGCAAGTCTTAAAAATCAAGAAGACTGAGCATGGTGGTCAGTAATGTGAGATTTGCTATGGGGAGCCATTCACTGGTAACAGACAAGCAACACTGCTGTTACTGTAGTTACTGAGTAAAGTCTAGAGGTGAGATATTGTTAAACTAAAACCCTCTGACGGACCATGTTTGGACCTGCTGTAAAATCACTTAACATTTGCTTATTTATTATGAAGTATCTAACATGACTTTTCTGTGTTCATTCTCACTCTATTTCCTGCAGGTGTGGTTACCACATCTACTACAGTACTTACAGCATGACAAAGCAGAGTCAGCCTACTGCTTCAGCTATTTAGGTTAAAAAAAAAAAATCCAACTAAAGACTCACAGAGATCTTTTGGGCTTCATCCACGTTTTCTGGAGTTTTGGTGGAGTAATTGTGGCAGCAGGTGAGAGTCTTGATCAGAAACTCCTGATCTTCAAAAAACTCAAGCATCTGTATATATCAAAATTAACATTCAGTTAATTGGAATCTGGAAAATGATCCAGTGATTCCACAACAGGAATATTAATGTACTTAAGAGCTGTGTGCTTTTTAAAAATTAGCGCTACATAAAATCTAAGGTTAAAGACTTAATGTGAATATTTTGATACCTTTCTTCTTAACTGGGTCTATAATCTCATTTTGCTTTTTCATCTAAATGTCCAATGCTCCAAACATTTCTTCTATTTTCTCTTCTCTTATTTTTTGTTATTTCTCCTAAATCTTTCTTTATGGAAGGGAAGCCTTAAAAATAACATAACATGTAAATATAAAGTGTCTCAGAAATCGTCTTTCTCTAGAATCTGGGCCCAGTGTTAGTATAGAATCTATATTCATTAATTTCTTGGTTCCTGTATATCCAAATTGATGTTTGTCTTTTAACCTAGGCATTTGAACCACTGGTCCATCTCTTCAGGGCTACCTAGGCAATTACATGTTTTCTTTCAATTACAAGTGAGTACATACACTGGAACCATCCAGTATTAATCATAAATCCTGACTGGAATTGTGTCAAATTTGACAAAAGTAGATATAACAAGGTGACCAATTTTAAGTAATAATAAGCAACGTTATTAAAAAAACATCAGAATTACTTATTTACATATTGATCAGTATACAATCTTAAATATTTTATTTTAAATACACTACCACCGACATGTTATTTTAAACTGATAATCAGCTACTGTGCAGAAGTTTAATGGATTACTAGGAATGTTAAAAATTTGAAAGAGGGTCAGTAAAAAATGAGGAATGAGAAACGTTTGAGTAAGAACTCAACAATAATGCATCTTTTGCAACTGCAGAGACATTCTCTTAATGCCCATTATTTCACAGTAGCCGTATATTTTTTTCTCCTGTATGTTGACTGATCTTGAAGAGACATGCAGTCATCAGGAAAAGAGAGCCTGTGTTTCCCTGTCAACCTGCCCCCTACTGAATGAACTCTAGCACTGGAGATATCTAACAGAATTCCTAACCCTGGGGGTTCCTGAAAATCAATTAGTGCTTTTCCTCCTTCTTGAAATGGTTTCCTTTTGGATTGGTTCTGCTTCCTACATCTAACTGACTCTAAAGCATTTCAGCCTTCTTGGGTATCTGCAGTGAACTAAATGAAAAATGCCAATATTTCTTGCTCCTTAAAAGCCTAGATCTGCATATCAGAATTCTTCCCTAGCCACAATGATTATAGTTTTATGTCACAATAATACTTTTTAAAATTAGAAATAAATGAATTTAGAGAGAATCTTGAACAAATAATTTCATCAGCATGAAGGCTTTTGTGAAGGAAAGGATGGAAATAAGTGAGGCACTTACAAATTTGTCATATGATTCTGATGACGAACTTAGCTGAGTCCAGATGAGCAGAGTGACAAAAAAGTGAGTAAGGAGACAACATTAATGTACATTTATTGCAAAAAAGAGAAATTCTCTAGGTGACCATATCTGTACTGAAGCAATGTCTAGAGTCTCTTTCTTAACAATAACTGGCCTTGAACAGGTAACATACAGCCTTCAGGAAGACAGGGTGTATTTCTTTCCTAGAACAGCCTTCCCAGTAAACCTGTCCACCAGAAACCTTTACATATGATTCCCAGCATGTAGGAGTTTATGAGAAGCTAATATGTTGCTGTTGTTTGCTTTCTCGCAGCTTGACTTATCACACTTTAGATTCATTCTATCCATTCCTTGTGACTCAGTGCAATGTACTTTTCCTGTCTTGGATGTCCCCAGTGTGCTAAATAAAGATGTCATCAGCAACTGGTTTATAGAAACAGCATAATAGAATTAGAGTTCTTCCATGGATGCAACTATTAAAGCATTATGTTGCAAGTGCAAAGAATTTTTTAAGTAAACAACAATTAGGAAGGGAGAAAGACCTTAAAAATCATTCTATGTCTTGTAAACCAGAAACTTTCTGAAGCTGTCCCATTCTTACTCTGTTTTATAGTAGCGGGCATATTTTTTTGTTTTGTTTTGTTTTACCCTTGGAGGTATTACTTGAAAATTGGATTCTTTCCTGTGCTAACTTCAAAGTCATTAATCTGAAGGTTTTCGGGGGAAAGAAGAGAGAAGCAGGGGGAGGTACTTACAAATTTATGATGAAATTTTTCAGAGAACTCAGTGTCAGTCTGAAGCAGAATGAAGGGAATGACAGAATAACTAGTGAGTTAAAAGACAACATCAATTCACATTTAGTACAAAAACAGACTCATTCTTCCCATGTCCATTTCTATACAGAAATCTTGTCTACTGTATCATACTTGATACTGACTGAACTTTATAAGAAAGCATACAGTCCACAGGAACAGAGAACCTATTCCTCTTCTAAACCAGCCTTCTAAGTGAATAAACTCATGCATTGTAACTCTTTAAACAAGTATTCCTAATTTTAAAAGTTTGAAAAGATAATGTTTGTGTGTGACTGTGTGGGAGAGGGGCATGCCTATGTCTTTTGACACACCATCACAATTTAGATTAGTTTCATTCATTCCATGGGACTCACTGTAGTGCATTTCTTTGTTATTGGATGCCTTTTGTGTGCTAAGTAAAGATGCTAACAGAGACTGGCCCTCTAGCAAGCAAGGTAAGGAAGTCAGAGCTCTTTCCCAGCTGTGTTATTAGATTTTTATGCCACAACTGGAAATTTAAAGGTAAGTAAGGGAAATTTCAAAGCTCATTGAATTCTTCAAATACCTTTGAGATTTCAGGAAACTTAACCCATTCTCCTCCCTTCATTTTTTTTTTCAATAGCTGATGCTTTATGGTATAATTAGAAATGTGTATTATTAGAAATTTGGTTCATGATAACTGAAAGTGGGGTACAGGACAATCTTTGACAAGGAGGTTGCTTTATGAAATACACCAGAGATATGTGAAGTACTTACATATGTCCTACGCATTTCAATGTTGAGCTTACTGATATTCTGAAACAGTATCATGGTATGATCAAATAGTTCCTTGAGGTATAGCTGATCATCATCAGTCTCATCACTACTCAAAGGCACAGTGGCCACATTCTCCCAGAAAAGGAGGTTTGATACCAGCAGCAGCAGAAGTGCCCCTACTAACAGAAACAAGAGCCTTTCAGATCCAGTCATCCAAAGTTACCAAAAGAAATTCCATCATATTTGCCCAGTGCCTTCCCCTGTGTTATTTGATACTATATAGCCGTGGTAGTGAAGAAGCCACTTTCACTGTGAAAATGTAATTTTGTTACATTTGCACAGGTATATAGTGTCAGAACTTAGTGAATTCCCACAGCCTGGAATTTATATCAAAAATAATTATAAAATTGCGTACATTGAGAGATAATTAATTGTCTGTTAGTTCAGTATTGTAAGAATTTATGCTGGTTTTCAGTTATCACTTTCTCTGAGACAGCACTTTTTCTTTAATTGTTTTAGATTAATATAGTTACATCATTTACCCCTTCCCTTCCCTCCTCCCAGTTCCCCCATATACTTCTCCTCTTTAAATGCATGGCCTCTTCTTCTCATTAATTGTTTCACACACACACACACACACACACACACACACACACACACACATATATATATATATATATATATATATATTCTTAAATATATCTGTGCAAAAAAAGAGACACATTCTTTGGGTACCAATTTCTATGCAGAAGCCATGTGTACTGTCCCCTCTTTGATACTGACTGACCAACACATAGCTCTCAGGAACAGAAAACCATTCCTTTTCTAAACTTGCATTCTAGTTGAATAAACTCATTCATTGTATTTCCATAAACATGGACTCCCAGCATTTAAAGGTTTGAGAAGCTAATGTTTGGTTTGTTTGTTTGCTTTGGTTGTTTGTTTGGCTTTTCCTCTTGACACACCATCATAATTTAGTTTCATTCATTCCATGGGACTCACTGTAGTGCATTTCTTCTCTATTAGATGCCTGTCGTGTGCTAAGCAACAATGCTAACAGAGACTGGCCTCCAGCAAACAAGGTAAGGAAGTCACAGTTCTTCCCTAGATGTGTCTATTAGATTTTTATGCCACAAATGGAAATTTAAGAGAATTTAAAGATAAGTATGGGCAGTTTCAAAGCTCATTGAATTCTTCAAAGATCTTTGAGATTTCAGGAGATTTAACCTATTCTTTTACATTACTTTTCAATAAATATTGTTTTATTTTGTTGTTATAAAAGTGCATTATTTGTAACACATCTTAAAGGTGTAAAGGAAACTTGGTTCATAATAACTATAAATGTGGTACAAAACAATCTTTGACAAGGAGGTTGCTTTATGAAAAATAAGTAAAACAGATGTAAGTGAAGTACTTATAAATATCCTGTGCATTTCAGTGTTGAGCTTACTGATATCCTGAGACAGTATCATGGCATGATCAAACAGTTCCTTGAGGTATAGCTGATCATCATCAGTCTCATCACTACTCAAATGCACAGAGGCCACATTCTCCCATAGTAGGAAGTTTGATACCAGCAGCAGCAGCAGAAGTGCCCCTACTAACAGAAACATGAGCCATTTGGATCCATTAATCCAAAGTTACCAAAAGAAATTCCATCGTATTTGCCCAGTGCCTTTCCCTGTGTGATTTGATACTGTATAGCCATGGTAGTGAAGAAGCGACTTTCACTGTGAAAATGTAATTAAATTGTTATATTTGCACAGGAATATAGTGTCAGAACTTCAGAACTTGATGACTTCCCACAGCCTAGGATTGATATCAGAAATAATTATGAAATTTTCATCATTGGAAGATTAAATAAATTGTCTTCTAGTTCAGTGTTGTAAGAATTTTGAAGAATTTATGCTGGTTTTCAATTATGACTTCCTCCTTTAAATTTTTTATATTAATTTAGTTACATTATTTACTTTTCCCTTTCTTCTTCCCAACTCCCCCATATAATTCTCCTTGCTCTTTTATGTAAATGCATAGCCTTTTCTCATTAATTGTTTTGTGTGTGTGTGTGTGTGTGTGTGTGTGTGTGTGTATGTATATCCTTTTTTTTCTTTTTATTCTTTTTTTTTTTTTTTTTTGGTTTTTCGAGACAGGGTTTACCTGTGTAGCATTGTGCCTCTCCTGGAACTCACTTGGTAGCCCAGGCTGGCTTCGAACTCATAGAGATCCACCTGGCTCTGCCTCCTGAGTGCTGGGATTAAAGGCTTGTGCCACCACAGCCTGGTATATGTTCTTAAATATATCTGTGCAACCTCTATAATGTTCCCTGTATGTGAGATTTTCAGGGAGGACCATTTAGTGTTAGATAACCCATGGGTGTGCTTCTCTCTGGGGAAGATTATTTCTCTCACTCACGTCATGCCGTAGTCGCCTATAGTTCTTTTTTATACTCAGCCCTCCTGGGCTTCACTTCATTCATGTTAGTATGTCTACTGTTTTTGTCTTTATTCAGCTCATGCTTAGGCAATCACGTTGGTGAGACTTTATGGGTGTAGCTTCTGACATTCCTAGGAGATACATTACAGTCTCAGAGCAAACTCCCCCTTCCTCTGCACAAAACCCACAGCTAAAGTCAAAAGTCATTGCAGAATATGTGGAGGCAAAATATGAATTTTCCAAACTAAATGTGCATTGTGTGCTTTTGACCAGATAGCATGGTACCTTTCATTTTGTCTTCATGTCTGAAAAGAGTAAACATGTGAATGACTGTTGTATAACACTGAGGATAATGAGATTTCTGTTACAAAAAGGAGCCTCTGGACTGGCTTTACAGTCCTATGGTAATAATTCTATGAGTTTGCCATTTCACAACAATCTTCAGAGTTTTTTATTTATTTTTTTCTTTTCTATAAATTTGAACTTTCTGATAACCTTCTAGGTAGACTGATCCTGTCTAATGCCATCAAACTGTTTTGTGCAAAGAGAAGGTTGGTAGGATTAATTGATTTTCCCTATATCCTAGTATCAGCTGTTATAGGACAGATTGTCAATGCTATGGGCTTTGAATTATGCATTGTGATTCAGGACACACCCAGGCTCTCTCAGTTATAACTGGGTTGCAGGGAACACATCCATAGTCTTTAGGCTCAGTGTCAGCAGAATTTGTTACTTACAGAGATTAAGTTTTATCTTTAAGCATGTGAACACAGGAGCCCTAGTAATCTTTATTTACTTGCCTTGCTCTATAAAACAAAGTCTTTTGAATGAGTTTCTTTTTCACAATTAGCAGTGTTGGTACCATCATCATCAAATAACATTTTGTAGGTGGACAAAACAAGAGCTCTAATATATTGATAATTAATGCATTCCAGGAGATAAAGCACTATGTAGATATCAAAGTAAAAACTTGTTTTTTTTTTTTTAGTGAGCAAGTCTAAAAAAGTTCCTCACGTCCATTACCTTTGATAAAAGCAATTGTTAATATTGAAAATGAAATTGGAATACTGGAAAGATGTATTTAGAGTAAAAATAACCCAAGTCACAAATATTCAAAATAATTAAAACATCAAAAAGATTGTGTAACACATATTATAAACATCAACTATTTCTAAGCAAAAGAAAAGTTCTTAAGATAAATCCTTCTAAAATATTTCTTTCATTTTTTGAGATTGTGATATTCACATCATTAACTTCTTTCTTCTCTTTGCCCCCAAGTCCCTTTTCTCTTTTATATTCATGAACATTCCTTTAGTTGTTACATTTATATACATATATACCCATATATACATACATGTCTTCAAATATATGCTTAGTCAGTATAATATGAGTTGTATGTACATGTTTTTAGGGCTGACCCTTCAAAGTTGAGCTAAAAATTGGGCAATGTTTCATGGGGAAGAAAATTTTTATTGTACAGCTAAATTTTCAAAAATCATAAAGCTTTCCCTAGTTTATTGTATGCACAATAGCCCTAATTTATTGTATTCACAGTAGATATACATGTATACAGTACGTACATGTACAGTCCTGCCATTTATTATCTGAAAGATATTCACAGTTTAAGCTTAGTTCAAGGAACTAAAAGTACTAGTTTTTGTTTCTAACAAAATCTAATTCTTAGAAACTTTTTCAAGAAGAAATGGAAAATATTACATACTATCCTTTTTGAAACATATTTTGCTAGATTGACCTTCTCGAGCTGGATAGATAGATATTCATCTGTTACCCTTGAACACTAAGTCCCCACATTAGAAAATAAGATTAACTCTATTCAAGTCAAGTATATCATAGCAGAGATCCAGAAACCAGAACACAGTACTGTCTACCTTTTTGAGTTACCACAAATTCAATATGTAATTTCCTTTTAACTCATTCTAGTCAAATGGTCTCAATTTCTGCAATTTGACTTTTGGATGTTGATCATTCCATGCCCTTGTCATCTGACTTGCTCTTACCACTAGATACTGAAAAAAAAAAATAATCTCTTTCTTTATAGGTCATTTAACAAGATCCACGACCTCTCTAGATATTTCTACATCTCCTGGAATGATGACTCACTTTAAGAGTGTGTGGTGTATTTCTTTCTATAGAAATGATTAGCTTTATCTGATTTTACTTGTCCTGAGTAGATATGAACAATAGTCTGTTTCCTCCAAAAAGAGCAAAAAGGATACACAATATAAATTCTCCAAAGGAGCTTCAAAATTAATGGAGTGTCTTATCTTACTTAGAAGAACACAAGGAAAGAGTTACTTACAGGAGCATGGTTGAGAGAAAGACAGTGGCATCTCTGGGCTGTTTCACTGCAGTCCCACATCCAGTAAATATTCCACCTCCTATATAGACTGCTGAACCATCCCAAAGGCCGCACACTGCTAGGGGGCAAGAAGAAATAACATCAGGAATGAAGGTGAGGATATATGACTCTTCAACTTCAGGCGGGATCTAACTTCCTCATTACCATGATGACGCAAGTAGTCGATATAACCCGTTTATTTATTTCAAGAATATTTCTAGGGTCCAAATTAAGTTGCAAATCACTATAGCTATCTCCATTCCAAAACAGTGAGTATGAATTCCACGCCCTAGCAAAATATCTGTGTCCCAGACTTTCCCTTTCCTTCAGGAACTTATGTGTTTCTGACAATGAATCTTGGTTAGGGTAACATAGTTATTTCACTGTTTTTGAGCATTGCAACACAAGGCCACAGGAACAGTCATGCATTTAACATTTATTATTCTTTTTTTTTTTTTTTTTTTTTTTTTTGCCAAGATACAGAGAACACAGTAAGGCGTTTGTTTCTACACACTAGGCACAATAAGTCAGTAGTGTAAGATGTAAATCCAGACTTGTAGAGGATTTTTTGTTTTTGTTTGTTTAGTGGGTTGGTGGGACATTTTGTTTTGTTCTTTTGATGTTTTCGTTTTTGTTGTTTAGTTGGATTTTTTTTTTTTTGTAGGCAAGTACTTTCATTAACCAAATATCACACAATGCTATAGCTTGTATCCTAAGTCACAGATTTTAGCCAAATTTATCTACACAAACATAGGTTCTGTCATGAATGTGGTACTTAAATCTAATCAGAATATATTTGGCTGCACTTATGACAGTGGTATACAGTTGAATGAGTATAAACATCAGGATTGGATGGGTAGTTGCACTTACTTTGTTCTCAGCAGGTCTCTCTATGACACTTCATAGAAATGGCTGCCAACACAGTGTCATCTGAAAGTAAAGCAAGAATATGGAATCTTCATTTAAGTCACAGTTAGATATCTTTTTATTGTGCAACCCTACTGTGTGCTATACCATTCACTATTCTGTTAAATTTAGTATTGTTTGCATCTACCACATTGTCAATAATTTATATTCTATGGATAAACACTTCCCCAGAAATCATCAGCGGGGTCTGGTCAGAACTGGAGTTCTTTGAGTAGAGGAGGAGATACAAGTGATGGTCTCCTGCTTTTGTGTAGAAGTTGATTCTGTGGTGAAGAACAAGTCAATGAAAGTCACAAAAATTCATTGGAGCACTGAGGAATGAGGGTGGTAGATTTGGAAATAGAGCTATAAGTTGAAAATGATTTAGAATCTCCTGTGTTGGAAACTATACTCCAAACATAGTATACTTTTCTCTAGTAAAAGATAATATGCCAGGGACCCCTTTTTCTGGACAACATATTATATACCAGAATTAGAAAAATAATGCCTGAGCATAAGAACTCCAAATTAAACTTACTTTTTAGAGAGCACAAAAGCCTCTGTGGTAGACATGGTTCTTCAACCACTAGATCCTTTCATCATACTGATCTACCCAACAGAGAGGACTTGGACAAAGGGCAGTCAAGAGGCCATGAAAACCAAGATTATTCTGAAGAACGATGTGGTAAAGAATAGAACTGTTCCCAATCCACCCATAACTGGGATGATCTTGATTGCTTCTTCCATGGAGCACTAAAAGAGCCCCAAAATAGTGAAGTCAAATGCCTCATTGAGAATGAGAGTAGCTCATAAAGAATTAAATGTACTCATGATTCCCATTCCACCTGTTCAACTGGTTATTCTTATTCAGAGGGAGCAGCTGAACAAAGTGATACATTATCTCATTATTTAATAACAGCTTGTTAATACTTTATTAATACCCTTATTTACCAAATTCTAGTATCAACAAGTTTCTACAATACTAGGTTTTCATATGTACTTCAGAAGTCTTTAGTGTTAGTTAACCTACTCTTTTAATAGTTTTTTCCCCTGCCTTCCCATTTTCGCCTCATTTAATATGCCTTACCCCCATTATTTCTTTCTCCTGAATACCATCTATACTTTACTATCCTTTCCCAGTCTTGAAATCTTGCCACTCATGCCATAGACCTAGAATAGTTTCTTAAATTCTAAAGTTACTTCAATTTAAACACACATATCTAAAGATTCAAAGATAGAGAGCTGCAAAATGTACTGTTCTTCCAGCGGACCTGGATCTGATTCTCAGCACTCACATCTGGCAGCTTAAAACTACCTGTGACTCCAGCTTCAGGAGAACCAAACTCTGGCTTCTGTGTACACACATACACACACACACACACACACACACACACACACACACACACACACACACGCACATGTAGATGTAACCATCTTGTTAAATAAGAAACACAGAGCCAGTTGCAGAGTTAAAAACCAAGAGATCAGAGCAATAGCTGAAAGCCTTACCCTTCACTGCTTCTGCTGTCTTTCCTCTCCACAAGAGACCTACTTCTGTGTGTCCTGTCTATTTATAGACTTTCTGTTCTGTTTTCTCATTGGTTGTAAACCCAGCCACATGACCTCCTCATCACTGCCTGTTTGTACAGACCTCCAGGTCTTCTATGGTTGGTATTGTGATTAAAGGCATGTGTCGCCATGCTTGCTGTGTCCTTGAACACACAGAGATCTACCTAGCTCTGCCTCCCAAGTGCTGGGATTAAAGGCATGCACTACTACTGCCCAGCTTCTGCTCTGACTTGCTCTGACCTCAAAGCAACTTTATTAACATACAAATAAAATCACATTTCAGTACAAATAAAGTATCACTATATTTCCCCTTTTCTATTTTAATAAAAAGAAAAAAAGGAAAAAGTTATAACTAATATAAGAAAAACTATATACAAAAGTACAATAACTATATATACCATATATACAAACAATAAATATCTAAACAATGTCTAGTCCATTTGCATTTGACAAATTCAGAGAAAATAATCACATTATCTATCCAATTTGGTAAGTCCAAAATGTACCTGATTCACTTTCTATCCTAACTTATATTGCTAACAGAACTGTCTTATAACGTCTTTCAAATTTATACACTTACAGCTCTTAGTGAGTTTTTCTGAAATCCTTAACAAAGATAATTATAACTATAACTAATTGATCTTCAACTCCTTCAGAGACCCAAGAAGGAAATAATACTACCTAATAAAAAATAAAAACAGGAAGTGCATGCAGCTTCCCCCCAAAAATGTGAGTTGACAGAAACAGCCAGTTGGGAATTTGGATGTAGTTTTTCTTACTACTTCCTGCTGGAGGGGGGCACTGTATCTTACGAGGACACAAACAAAATTTTAGGATTATGGAGTAGTCCATGAGGGTAAATCTCTGAGCCAGTTGCCTTGAAACCATTCTGGATGTCAGATCATCTGGGCCATGGTGTCACCTTTCAGGTGGTCTTGGATGATCAAAACTGATGTATCTTAATCTGGAACAAATCCATAGCCTCTGGTTTTCTGTGGAAACAGAAGCAGAGACTCTTTTCCAAAGCAACATATCCTTATATCCAAATTTTGAAGTCAAGGTACCTTTAAAATTTACATATTTGTTTAACTCAACAGTTATTATGATAAAATCTTTTTCTGCAGTTAAACATCCCAAAGACAAGACAAACCAGATTCTCTGTGTAATATCCATCTTTGTAAGACTGAAAGGCCACTGTGGCTGCTGGCTCCGCCCACCTCAGCTTCCCAACATGGTGGTAGTACAGTTTACCCCAGCTCTGGGTCTGGAGCCATGTGTACCACTTCTATCAAAGCAGCCCATAGCCTAGAAACCCCCTTTTCTTTTCTTTTTTTTTTAACTTGTAAAGACTAAATGCAGTAGAGTAAAGTACCACTTGTAGATTCCTCATTCCCACCACTCTGCAAGTCAGACACACACGCCAGGAACCAGCCATAGTAGCTCAAACCAGCAGGCTGGTGCTAACTTGAGAGAGACAATTAGGAAGCTGTTTTTAGCTTTGTTTTAGAATCTGTTTTTCTCAGGTTTTAGGTGGAAATTCTTGCCAACACATTGGGCGCCATTTGTAGTTAGTGGTTTCCTGCCTGGCCCACAGTCAGGACAAATCTCTCTTACCCACCAGTCCCACAGTCGCTCAGACCCAACCAAGTAAACACACAGAAACTTATATTGCTTACAAACTGTATGGCCATGGCAGGCTTCTTGTTATCTACTTTTTCTATCTTAAATTAACCCATTTCTGTTAGTCCATACTTTGCCACATGGCTTGTGGCTTACTGGTGTCTTTACATGTTGCTTCTCATGGCAGTGGCTGGCAGAGTCTCCTTCCAGCTTTCCTGTTCCCAACCTTCTCCTCTTCCTTGTCCTGCCTACCCTATCCTTCCTGCCTGGCTACTGGCCAATCAGCACTTTATTTATTTTAACCAATCAGAGCAACACATTTGACATACAGAACATCCCACAGCCCCAACTTTACAAAGGAACATTAGGTGACTGTCCAGGCTGCCAGCTGTCTCTGACTATGCTACAAGACTCCCAAAAGTTGCTTGCATCCTTCTCCCAGTTCTCAGGTAATATTATATCCTTCTGGGGTCTTTGATGTGGTTGAAGACTAGATAGTTATAATTTCCTCAATTATGATAAAAGATTAGTCAGATATAAAACCTTAGACTCACAAATATAAGATAGATAGGATATCTTCTTTAATATTGTAACTGTAATTTTTGCTTGATAATTGTTTTGTTATATGTAATTTTACTATGTAAAAGTTAAAACCTTGCTTTAAAAAAAAGTGGGGGGGGGGGAATGCTGTGGGATGTTCTGTATGTCAAATGTGTTGCTCTGATTGGTCAAAATAAATAAAGTGCTGATTGGCTAGTAGCCAGGCAGGAAGGATAGGGTAGTTGGGACAAGGAAGAGAAGAAGGCTGGGAACAGGAAGTCTGGGAGGAGACTCTGCCAGCCGCTGCCATGAGAAGCAACATGTAAAGACACCAGTAAGCCACAAGCCATGTGGCAAAGTATGGACTAACAGAAATGGGTTAATTTAAGATAGAAAAAGTAGATAACAAGAAGCCTGCCACGGCCATACAGTTTGTAAGCAATATAAGTTTCTGTGTGTTTACTTGGTTGGGTCTGAGCGACTGTGGGACTGGTGGGTAAGAGAGATTTGTCCTGACTGTGAGCCAGGCAGGAAACCACTAAATACACACACACACACACACACACACACACACACACACACACACATACATAATTAAATAATAATAAAATTCAAAGCTATGATCCATATATGAGAAAGAACACTTGGCATATGTCTTTGTGGGTCTGGATTACCTAAGAATGCTTATTTCCCATTATATCTATTTTCTTCCAAATGTCATTATCTTTAGAGCTAACTAAAAATTCACTGTGTGTATATACCACATTTTCACTATCCATTCATCAACTGATAGGTGTAAGCTATTTCTGCTTCTTATTTACTGTGAATAGAATGGCAATAAACATGGATAAAGAAGTATCTATGTGGTAGGGTATAGCGTTTTTGGCTATATACTTGTGAGCAGTATAGCTGGATGAGAAGGTAGATCAATTTCTATATTTTTGATGAACCATTATATCAATTTTCATAGTGGATAAACTATACTACATTTTCATTAATGTTGGAGACACCATTTCATGGACTGTGACTCAGACTGAGTCAAAAAGAAGGAAAAAATAAAGCAACAGCTTTTATCTCTCTCTGTTTCTTAATTGTGGAAACAGTATGACAAACTGTCTCACAACTCGTAACACACTGAATTGTGTCCACTTGAGATATAAGCCTCCAGAAACTTCCTTGGAAAAGTCACTTTTGTTAGGTCTTTGATCATAGTAGAGAAAAAGTGAATTTGTAAAAAAGTCATTATCCAGGAATCATTAATCTTCACTGTCTTGAGCCATTTCCACAGGACTGTCTTGGTACAGGAAGTTAACATTGTCTATACTTGCCAGGAGTACACGGGGGAATGATTCCATCCTTATCTACAGAATCTGGGTTACGTTGTATATCTGGCTCCAGGCTAGTAGTATGGCTGCATCCTGTTTATCACCCATGTCTGTCTGTTGAAACAGACTCAGAATTTTGTGAAAAACGCTAAAAATAAAAGGCTCTAATTTCACATAAACACTTAAGTTCAACTTAATTTCCTGTCTTTAGGTGATATTCTCCATTTGTGGTATATATCATATCTCCTATCATGACAAACTACCTCAAATCTATTATCTCTCAGTATAAAATGTTCACTGCCTAATATGTTTAGTAGGAATAATCTAGCTTTAACAAAATATATTTCAGCAGAATATGTGTGTGTGTGTGTAATACACATGGGTATAAATGTAATAACACTGAATGAAGACCAAAAGTACATAAATTTGAGAAAGAGTTTGCAGATGACGATGGGAAGGGTCAGGAGAGGTAGGGAAGGGGAAGTGATGTAATTCTTTATTTCTATGTCTATAGTCTAATTATTCTCTGGTCTATTTTATGATCTTATGTGATTTTTCTTCACTTTACTGACTACCTTTATTTCTGTGAAAAAGGTGTTGAATTTTATAGATAATAGTGTGTTCATTCTTGGGACTATTTCTGGTTATCAAGTCCTTTTTTATATAGTTCTTACCTTTACCTATGTTCAATGCAATCCTTTTGTTTGGACTCAAAGTCCAAGTCATATATACATTACTAACTGCTACTAAATGTTGGAATTATTTTTTGTACAGATTGAGAAATATTGATATAGATTCATTGTACTACATTGTATAACAGTTTCTTCCACAATGATTGTTGAACCTATATTTTCTCCTATATGTATTTTTATTACCCTATTAAATACTAGATGAATATACCTTGGTGTATTTCCATCTGAGTATTCTTATTTTTATTTATTTATTTATTTATTTTATTGTTGTTTCTTTTATGTATACGTGTTTTATCCTACATGCATTTCTATGCATTATGTATGTTCCTGGTACCAAATGAAAGCATTGGGTTCCCAGGAAATGGAGTTGTTACAGGTGGTTGTGAGATGTTGTGTTGGTTCTGGGAATTGAAGTACAAACCTGTGAAAAAGCAGCCACTGTTCATAACTACTATGCCATCTCCCAAGACCCTCATTTAAAATTTTTTGACATTTATTTATTTATTTATTTATTTATTTATTTGTTTGTTTGTTTGTTTTGTGGACACACCACACAGGTGAGGGTCAGAAGAGAGATTGTTGAAATCAGTTTCTCTTTTTAAAAGTGGGTCCTGGAGATCAACTCAGGTCATCAGAGTAGATGACAATTATTCTCATACACAAAGTCATCTCCCTTGCCCTATTCTGGAATTTCTGTTCTCTCCTTTTTCTAGTGTATCATGTTGTTTTTGTTACTATAGTTCTATGGAGAAAATACAGTTAGATATTATGATATTTCTAGGCTTCTTTCTTCTGCTTAGTGTTATTTTGGCTTGTTGGTGACACTTCAATACCATTTTGATCTTAGAATCATTTCAAAAGCTGTCCAAAGTACACCATGGGAATTTTGTTCACCATTATGTGTGACCTGCCAACATTCTGCAGGTGCCCCTTCATTCCCATCAGATTAGCTCTGCAAACCCATGAGAATGTGAGTTTTACATCTTCTACTTTTTCTTCCATTACTTTTAGCTTGTATTAAATTTTTCAATGTAGCATTCTTCTACCTCCTTAGGTATGTTTATTTATAGTCATTTTATTTTATTCTGAAGCTATTGTGAAGGAGTTCTGTAGTTGAAGATCTTCTCTCCAGGTGTAACCAAGGCCCCGCAGTCCCACAACCCATGTATAAAATAAACACACAGACACTTACATTATTTAAACTGTTGGGCCATTAGCTAAGGCCTATCATTGTCTAGCTCTTACTCTTATATTTAGCCTATTTATATTAATCTATATTTTACCACATGGCTCGTGGCTTACTAGTACCTTACATCTTTGTGGCTGGCAGTGTCTCTGCCCCAAGCTTCCACCTCCCAGAATTCTCTTCTCTCTTGTCCCGCCTATACTTCCTGCCTGGCCACTGGCCAAACAGCATTTTATTCATACACAATGATATTTATTTATACAGAGCAATATCCACAGCACTTCCCCTTTTCTTTTTTTTTTTTAAAAAGGAAAGTTTTAACTTTTACATAGTAAAATTACATATAACAAAATGATTATCAAGCAAGATTTACAGTTACAATATTAAAGAAGATATCCTATCTATCTTATATTTATGAGTCTAAGGTTTTATATCTAACTTATCTTTTATCATAATTGAGGAAAATATAACTATCTAGTCTTCAACCACATCAAAGACCTCAGAAGGATATAATATTACCTGAGAACTGGGAGAAGGATGCAAGCAACATTCAGGAGTCTTGTAGGATAGACAGAGACAGCTGACAGCCTGGACAGTCACCTAATGTTCCTTTGTAAAGTTGGGGCATTTGTCTTTAGCCCACAGGGCTAGAGTCTCTTGGTCACTTTTTTTAGTGTCCTGGAGAATGTCTGGCAGTTTCCTCTGCAAAGCAGGAAACTGAAGGACCATTTTGTCAAGCAAAGTTCAGTGGTCACCTTTCTATGGGTCCTGCATGTCCAATTGATCAAGCAGTCCAGGCAAGAACAGTTTCTTGCCCTAATGGCTACTTTTATCAAGGTGAAGATAAACTCCATATGTAGTGTCTTTGATGCCCATCTTCCTCTCTGAAGTAAATAGGTGCTGCCAGGAGCAGGTATGTCTCACTGTCCAGAAAGTCTAAATTTTAAAAATATTTTAAATGCCATATTCTGTAGACTTTGAAGTGCTTGAAAATTACCTGCCTATCTGAAATGTATCTATGTATACCTTGAAAACTTAACATGACTATAAGTTTAACAATCATAGAAGACTAATCGATCTGTATTTCTTAATTATCCATTACAATCTAAATGAGTTGCATAAAGATAATACCTCAAATGAGAGTAGAAATATATATACAGTATAACAAAATTAACTTTAAGTTTGTATCAATAGACTAAAATCTATACCAATGTAAGACATTTTAAACAAGTTGTTGTCATTAAAAGTAAGTTCATTAATCTACCCTTTCATCCTCTTATATGTATATCATATGCTCCCTTTTTTTTCTTTAGAAAGAGATCATATTTATAATCAACCTGATTTAAATAAAAATATTGTTTTTTCTCTGTCCAACATCAGAGGGCTCTTCTGATTTGGGACATAAGAATCTCTTAACCTTTTCTTTTAACAATATGTCTGGGTTTAGAGAAGGAGTGAGCCAATTCCATCTCCAAAGCCAGCTTGATATTTTTTGGAAATTTGGGTGTAGTTTTTTCTTACTACTTCCTGCTGGAGGGGGACGCTGTATATTATGAGAACACAAAGAAAATTTTAGGATTATGGAGTATTCCGTGAAGGTATATCTTTTGAGCCAGTTGCCTTGAAACCATTTTGGATGTTGGATCGTCTGGGCCACAGTGTCATCAGAGACCTTTCAGAGGTCTTGGCTGGTCAAACCTGATGTAACTTAATCTGGAACAAATCCATAGCCTCTGGCTTTCTGTGGAAACAAAAGCAGAGACTATTTTCCAAAAATATCCTTATATCCAAATTTTGAAGTCACCTTTAAAATTTACATATTTGTTTAACGCAACAGCTTTTATGATCAAATCTTTTTGTGTAGTTAAAAATCCCAAAGACAACATAAACCAGATTCTCTGTGTAATATCCATCTTTGTAAGACTGAAGCGCTGCTGTGGCTGCTGGCTCTGCCCACCACAGTTTCCCAAAGTGTTGGTGTTACAGTTTACTGCCAGCTCTGGGTCTGGAGCCATGTGTACCATCAACTATCAGAAGCGGTTCTATCGAAGCAGCACATAGCCCAGAAACTTTTTTTTTTTAACTAGCAAAGGCTAAATGCACCATTTAGCAGAGTAAAGTGGCACTTGTAGACTCCTCATTCCTGCCACATTGCAGGTCAGACACACACATGCCAGGAACCCAACATAGTAGCTCAAACCAGCAGGCTATTGCTAATTTGAGAGATACAACTAGGAAGCTGTTTTTAGCTCTGTTTTAGAATCTTTTTTTTTCAGGTTTTAGGTGGAAACTCTTGCCCCACGTTGGGCGCATCATGGGACTCTTAATCCCAGGGTTGTGGATTTGTGCCCCATGTTGGGTGCCAGATATTGGTGAAATTATTAAGGCCACTCCATGTAGTTAAAAGGGAGGTTTATTTTGTGCGGTAACTTACAAATGAAGGGATAGGTTGCAGGGTCTGGGAAAGGTATGGTGCAGTCCGGCAGTTTTCTCTGGAGAACTCTGCTTGGTCTAACTCCAACGTCCAGGGTCCTGGAACCCAGAGAAGCCTCTCCTCTTGATTCAGGGTCTTCAGTGTCCTCTCTCAGCCTTGTGTGCGTGACCATTACTGAAGCATCAGTGGGGTTTGGAACTTCCAGGCCAAGGCTGGAATGGCTATCCACTACAGAGATCAGTTTCCTGATTTATTCAAATCAAGTTATTTTTGCAAGGTAAGAAATATCTGTGAGTTTTGGATGCTATGACTTTCCTTTTCATTATGTGTAACAGGGTTTTTTTGTCGACTCTTTAGTGCCATTAAAATATTTGATTATATCTTAAGCCACCTAATAGAAATAATTTCCCTTTTATTAGTGTCTCTAAAAAACTGTTATTGAAAATTGTTTTTCAATCCATATTTAGAACAAACATGAAAAGCGATACTGTGCAACAGAAAGACAATGTGAATGAAAGTGGACTGTATTCTTGAAATTGCTAGTAGTTGTTTCTATTAAAAAAATCATTCTACATTATATATATATATATATCTTTCATATGTAATAGATTTTGTATGCAATTATGTCAGTTAAAAATATAGATGGCATCCAATAAAAATTTTAAGTAGTATTATAAAAATATTTTTCATATAAAATATTCTGATCATGATTTTCTTTGACCCAGCTCCTCCCAAATCTTCCATACCTCCCCACCCACCCAACTCCACTTCTTTCTTTGTCATTTTAGAAAATAAACAAAGAGAAAAGGAAAAAAAAACAATAGAAAGACACATAGACATATCCAAAAGCAAAATCCATAAAAAATGCAAAAATCAGAAATCATAATATAAAAGCAAAGGAACAGTAAGGTAAAAAAAATGCCCAAACAAATCAATGTAAGACAAAATATCTATTAAAAAATTACTAAGTTCATTTTGTGTTTATAAAAATTGCTAATGAGTTCGTTTCATGTTAGTCATCTTCTGCTAGAGATATAGCCTATCCTTAAATGTCATTAATATACCCAGTGAGACTCCACTAGAGAAAACTAATTTTTTTTGCAACTGTATATCAATTGGAGATAATTTCTTGTTATTCATGACAGTGTCTCATGTCCACTTCCTCCTCGTGTACTGGGGCCTGTGTGGCTTGAAGGTGTGTAAGCACTTTGCATTCTGCAATAGTCTCTATGACTTCACATTTGCATCAGTTCTGCTGTGTTTGGAAGACACTGTTTCCTCGGTGTCATCCATCCCCTCTGGCTCTTAGAATTTTTCTGTTTCTTCTTCCCATAGCTCCCTGACCAAAGTCTCTTCATGGTGTTCTCAAACTTGCTCATGTTCTATCTGTTTCTATTTTTGTCTTCTATCTCTGACTTGACTTATATTTTTCCTTCCTTGAGCAGTTTGCATTAGACTGACATTAATACAGTAATTTGTATATTTTTATGCCTTTCCTTCACTATTTCATTTGAACTTCTTGGAAAAAGAGTTCTGTTAACTTCTAATTTGCTCTACATTGTGCCTATGGTGTATACTTTCATTTGTTATCAGATAAATAAATTTCTATCATTGATTTATTTCCACCTTGACATCCCTAGCTACTTTTGCAGCAACCAAAACATTTCTTCAAATGTTCTTTTACATTGAAATCTACAGAAGAATATATACTCACTCTCATTAGAGAGGAAGTCATTGCTCTGTTCTGAAGTGTCTTTTCAGGCCATATTTTGCTGAATCTTTAAGATACCTATAGCTGAGGCCTTTGACCATGATGCCTGCATGATTTACCAGAAGCCTAAAATTAATTTTATTACATACATTTTAAAACTTATATTTTATAAAATTAAATTGTTACTTATTTCCAAACACTCCTGCCATACCACCATCTTGTCTGCTAGAAATATGTATAAAAATGTTCAATGTAAAGCACAGTAGAGTTGGACAATGAATAACATAGATATGTGTGCATTTGGGTCACACCACACTCTCCCGCCTTTGAAGGGAAAGGGTGACATATAATGGGGCAGCTAGTGTTTTGCATGCATTCAAGAGCTAGTAGAGGGGTCGATAACTTTATTGAGCTGTGTTATGCTATGTTCTGAAAAAGAAAGACCAACACACTGAGAAACAAAAGCAAAGTTCAGATAAATTTTACTGGATTTGAGAGAAGATATTGGTTTGTTTGAACAATAGACATCAACATTTTTTATTATATAGCAGAAATTTTTCTTGATTTCTGACATGGAGAATTGTCTGGTTTTGTTTTACACTGAAGTTTTAACATTTCAACAGATAAGCAAATGATAGTCAAATTTAAATTAAACATTCTATAAAGCTAAAAAGGAAATAAAAGATGTGGGATATGAGGAGAGGTGATATGAATTTATGAGGTTCTAAAATTCAGGGAAGTTTTAGGATTTTAGGATTTTGGTATTGTAACAGCATGGCAACATTTTTGTCATGTCTTTTATTGGTGTTCTTTCCTTTAGTCTTTCCTTTCTTTGCTTCTTTTCCACAATATAGTTTTTGTTTTGCTTTTTAATCCTACTCTTTTATTTACACGTCTGTCAAAATGTTGTCTCTCATTATCTAGGAATCTTTGAAACTCCCTGACATGCAAAGGAAATACAGCCTAGCCATTCAATTTCCTTTAAGGAGATCTTTCAGTTGAAAAGCTCACATTTGAGGTTTCTTAGAGACAGTTAACAAGCTGAATTCTGTACTGTTCACCAAACAACATAAAGAGAATATTAGGTGTTTTAGCTTTATAGTGAGGGTGTTTTGAGATGAGTGATCTCACAGCAAATGTCTACATGACCTAGTCTAAGGTGATTGTTTCTATATACAATTAGTCATGGATTTCAAAAGAAAGGAATGATAACAACTCTCAATTTCTGGTGGAAATATGCTAATAAATTGACTTTCTGATCTAGTCTGGATCCATACTAACAGGAGGAAGAGAGAACTTGTAGCAACCCTAGGAAGAGGTCAGCTGTGATCCAGCAATGTTACTACTACTCCACTATTGGAGAAGTTCTCTTGCATGATATTTGTGTCAGTTGGTAGAACACACACTTTTATTGATTACTTTTGGTATGTTCCTTAAAAATGAGAGGATCTATAATACAGATTATAGAGGGTGCGACAGATGGCTGAGCTGTGGAGTGGATAGAAAAAATGTATCTAGAGGGTGTATGTTGATAAAAATATCATAACTTGAAGTACTCTCTAGTTGGTGTTTTAAGCAAACGCTAGTGTGCCCTATGCAAGAGTCAACTGCTACTGAGAGTGAATTTAATCTTGTCAGGAATAAGTCTTTGATATCACCATATAAGTGGGTAATGAAAGAATCCTATTTTTTTCTTAAGCCTCCTTCCTATTCTCAGAAAGTCAAAGGAATGGATATCAAGAGGCAATTAGTGCAGCATTGTAGAAATTGACCATCTCTTCTCTGCCTTTTCTGATATCTTATTTGAGCCAAAAGAGAACATAAATTTATTAATTATTTTAAAGGTAAATTGAAATAGAACAAAAGAGACTCGTAGACTCAAAGAAAAGAGAACATATTGACTGTGTCAAAGATGATTCTAAAAATGATAATTTGAAAGGGCATGGCTGAAAACAGTTCCATCTCATACCATCCTGTGTTTAAACACTACTACTTTCAGTTCAAAAAGTTCTTAGACTGCTACTACACTACAGTCACGTGGAAATGGAATATTTTGTCATTTCATGGCCAGGCATTTGCCTTAAAGATACTCCTGCTGTTCTTCAGGTATCCCAATGTGCCCATACTATTAGTAGCTTAGCTCTCCTTTTAATTCCGATCTCATGCTTTGTTTTTATAACTTGATCAACATTATTTTACTATGACTCTTAGTTAGAAATTGCTGGAAATTTCCAATAAGACATTTGTCATTTGTGATCAAAGTGTTTTAATGTTCTTGTTACATTTAGTACTAAATTAAAAAAAAAAGAGCTAGTGACAAATTTTTTTATACTTTATTAAATCTAATGTCTATTTTTTTATTTTTTAAAGAGACCTTCTATGCACATGTATGTCTTCAAATGTATAAAATTAAAAAGAATCCTCAAAAGACTGGGTCATAGAAATCATTTTTCAACTTTGAAGATGAGCAGGTATTGCCACCAACAAAGGAACATATCAAGTATTTGAGATTAAGATCGACCTTCTTTGTGTCAGTCTCCAAGCAAAAGGACAATTTAAATAAAGCAGAGGGGCAAGTTTTTTCATCACATGCCTGCAAAGATTTCAGATCTGACCACTGAGCATAGTCTTCATTTTCAATTCCCGGATGAACCTAAAGACCAAAAGGATAGTCAGTCACCTGTTATTTACAGTTTGTTTTTAGTCCTCTTTTCCTTTTAAATATTGAATTTTATTTAGAGAAATATTAACTATGTGAAATTTCAGCTGTAGACATTGAATTTCACGATTCTAATGCTGAGTACTCTGACAACTGGAATCAAGCCTCATGTCCATGTTTTCTTATATTAAATTTATGAGAGATAAATTATTTCCTTTAAAATTAGGATGATGAAATAACAGAAAAACAACACCAGTGGATGCTGATGGGCTAGAGGTGTTTGTTAGGAGATCTAATGTATTTCACTCCACCTAGGAAAAATACTTTCCAAATGAATGAGGAATTGTTAAACTTTTATGTCAGTTCCTGCCATTATTGTTGTTTTTAATTTATTTAGTTTTATTTTATTTATGTGCATTGGTGTTTTGTCTGCCTGTATATCTGTATAAGGGAGTCAGATCTTGGAGTTACAAACAGTTGTGATCTGTCATGTGGGTGTTGGGAATTGAACCAGGGTCTGGAAGAGCAGGTCAGTTTTCTTTATTGCTGAGCCATCTCCATGAACTTGACACAAACTAGAATTATCTGGGAAGAAGAACCACAGTTGACAAAACACATCCATCACGTTGCCTGTTGGTAAGTCTATAGGGCTTTTCTGGAGCATAGGTGTGTGCCATTCCCGGGCAGGTGATGCTGTGTTGTGTGAAGAAACAGGCTGAACAAGCTTGTAAGCATTCCTCTGTGGCTTCTGCTTCAGTTCCTGCTTCTAGGTTCATGCCCTGAATTCCTGCCCCGACTTCCTCAGATAATGGACAGTGATGTGGAAGTATAAATTGAAAACAAAAAAAAACCAAAAACAAAACCCACTTTCCTCCCCAAGTTGCTTTTGGTCATATTTTATCATAGTTATAGAAACCCTAGCCAATACAATCTCTTAAGTGGCTAGGCTGCATACAAGATTGGTTGACTAAATTTTGTTCTTGCTAAATGGGGTGTGTCAAAATGTATTATTGAGAAGTAATCTATTTCATGAATGAGAAAAGTGGATTTTAAGAAGAATGCTCACCACATTGAGTATCCATTTGATGAGTTTTAGAAGCTCTTTGTTTTGGGCCTCAATATCTTTTGCTGTGGACAGGATAGCATCATTGGCTTCTGGCATACCAGTGAGTTTGGCCACTTGGTAGTGCAAAGGATCATTCCAGGTTCCCATTAGATTCAGTGTTATTTCCAGAAAGTCTTCAAGCTATGCATCCATAATTGATCAATTATGTTAAGAGAAATGAAATACAGAAAGATTGTTTACATTTAATTTGAAATCAGAGATATCAAAGTAAATTATCCATTTGTAATTCAAAAGCAAACACTGGGTATTTTACATATAAAAATAGGGTAGAATTTTAAACATTAGACCATTCACAACTACAGTCTGCTAAAATGAAATATTTTGCTATATAAATAATTACTTTTAAAATGAGCTTCCCATTGATTATGTTTTGTTTTCCATCTGAATCCTACAATCTGACCTCTTCTAAGTTCTTAGATGTTAGATTGTTTTCTTTGTCATGAGAACACAAGGCTTTGGGGGACAGAGTATATGCCCAAGGACTTGATTTAGGAAAGATCCATGCCATCACTGTCAATGACAAATCATTCAACTAAATTTATAAAACAAGTAAGGTATAGTGTTTAATATCATACTTATTTTAATGCCCTTTAGGATATTAATGACAAATATTATGAAGACAACCTGACATTAATAAATGTGCATTTCTCAGTCTCAGTGATTCTCCATCCCTGTCCCTTCCCTCTAGATAAGTGACACTTTAGATGGTAAGTGCTGGTGAAAAACCATGGCCTTCCTTTGCCTTTAATAATAGCATTAATAGAAATGGCAATGGGATTTCGAATCTCCAGTGTGTAGATTCAAATTCATACAAGAAATTTGAACTGGCGAATTCATTCAAGAAATTCATCTCAAATTTAAAATGGTTGCTATGTGTCTTGGTTACTTTAGTAGATGCTACTATGAACAGTAGAAAGGAATCCAATGGATATTGCAACAGAAAGACATAAAAGATGTAGAAGAAAGGAACAGTTCAAATAGGAAGTAAAATAGGCTGCTGGAAGCATTGTGTTTTATGATTTGGAGTGAGGGCTTGAGTTACATGAAGCCTCCACTCCATACTGATAATATATTGGGATTATAAATTCTTTGAATGTTTTCAGAACTCTGGCTTCTTTTATCAGTTTAGGAGGGTCAATAAAGGACTCTGAAATGTCTAGTCATCGAGTAGATCATTACAAACAGTTTTCTTCATTACTCTCTTCTTTCACTTTCACTTACTATTATCACTTAATGTTCAAGTCAACTCATTTGAGGATAAGTTATGTTAGGGAATCCAAACTGACCAATCATAACAGTTATAAATTACATTCTCTGTGATATGCAAACTTCTCATCACAACTGAGGGCATGATTTCCTTCTAAGGAACATTACATCCAATTTACTGGCCCCCTTTCTCAGATGCTTTCAGTTAAGATAGAGAAGAAAGTATAAACTCACAGAAGATTGAACAGAAAGAGGTAGATGTAGAATCAGTATAGTCTTGAAATAAAGAAGACTTATCATGGTAGTTAGCAATGAAAAATGTGCCAATGATACATGATATATAATTAAGACAATTGTTTTTGTATACCTTAGTCCATTCAACACTTCTTACAGAAAAATAAGTCAATTTACCCTGACAGAACATTGGTGAGCTAGAATCCTCTAAAAGGCTAGTTCATGGAGATCTGTTACAATATTATTTAATAATTGATTTTCCTATAATTTATCAACTGTATATCATGTTCTTTTATTCCACTATTCACTCTTATCCTTTGTTTGTGCTCCTGTAATTACCACACCTATTTCAGTACTTTAAAAAGCTCCAGTATGGCAAAGCCAGGGCACAGCTTCAACTGTTTCAATGAAAACTGAGGACTCACTGCTAACTTTCGGGCTTCCTGTATTGTTTGTGGAATGTTGACAGGGACTGCACGGCAGCTGTCCAACATCTTGGACATAGTCTTCTCATTCTTGTACAAGTCCAACATCTGGAAATATTAAAAAAGAAATGGTGTTAGGCAGAATTTGGAAACTGAGTAAATGAACTTGTAACCAGAATATGATAACTATAGGTGTATTTTTTTTTTTTTTTTTACAAATAAACACTGCATGAAATCTAACATTAAGGGAATGAATATTTAACCATTTTTCCCTGTAGCTAAGTAATCTTGTTTAATTAGATATCAAAATTATTGAACCTATTTCACTTCTAACCCATCAATCCTATTGAGTGACTCATCCAATTAAATCTTTAAACAGTGACTCCTGGCATTGAGGAGTTTCTGAAAAGCTAATTTTTTTTTCTTGAATCTTAGAAAATTAGATTCATTCTATTAATTCCGCTGGACTCAATGCAATACACAGTTCCTCTATTGGCTATGTACAATGCCAAGGGGAAGATGCCATCAGAGACTGGCTGTGTACAAAATAGATGAAGGAGTCAGAGATGTTCTCCAGCTTCATCTTTTAGGTTTTTATGTGACAACTGTATTTTAACAATAATCTTCCTGTAGAAATTGAACCAGATACATATCACCATAAATATGTATCTGCATTATGTAACCTCATGTTCTTTATTGGTTCAAACTGATATTCTTTTAATAGTTAAGTAGAAACAATTTCAAAAATCACTGAATGCTTTGTAAATCCTTGAGCTATCTTGTTCTTCAATGTTCCACTTCTCAGTAGCTAATTTCTTTGAATCTATGACGGACATTTAATTAGAAATTTGGCTTACTATAATAATCTTAAATGTGTTGCAGTATAATTATTGACAAGAAGGTTCCTTTTAGGAAGAAGCCATAGATAAGTGAGGTACTTACAAACATCTTGCGCATTTCCCTATTGAGTTCACTGATGTTATAAGACAGCCTGAGGGCATGATCAAACAGGTCCTGGAGGTAGACTTGACCACGTCCAGCTCCAGGGATATTCACAGGCAAAGGGGCAACATTCTCACACAGAAGCAAATTTAACAGCAGTATCAACAGGAGCCTTCCTGCTTTATAGAAACAGGATGTTGAGATCTAGTTGTCTGATGTTACCAATAGTACTTCCACCTTCTTATCAAGAGTCGTTTTATCTGTCCACAGTTCCTGCCACTGCATGCTCTAATACTATACAGCTGTGAGAATAAATAAGAATCTTCCACTGTGCAAATATAATGACATAATTAAACTTGAACTTTTCTACATTTTGGGAATCCAGCAATTTCCCACATGTTGGACTGATATCTGAAACTTTCAAACGTTTATACCCTAAGTTAATTGTAGGTAAATGTTTTGGAGTCATTCTTTGTAGATAATTTAATGTCTTGAGAATTTATGGTGATTTTCATTGAGATTTTATGGTGATTTCATTCTCAAAGATTGTGCTGTACTTAGTAGGCAACATTTGTATCAGGATGGCATTGCTTCATTATCATGCCTAACAAGAATAAGTGTGTTATTGTTAATTGTTTAATACTGAGTTTGAAGAGAATCCTATCATGGAAAGGACCCTACAATCTGCGTTAAGAATCACCATAATAATTCCATATATGGGAATTTTGCTATAAGTTTTTATAGGTTTTACAATAACTCTGTGGGTAGACTGATTCTATGCAATATTACCAACCTCTATTGATAAAGAGAACACTTAAAAGCTTAAATGATTTTCCTTTTGATAAGTTGTTCAAAGATGCTCTAGTAATACTGATTGTATCTACTTCTCTTGCTTTGTAAATCAACCTCCTTTAAATTAGTATTCTTACAATGATCAAAATGGCTTCAACACCATTTAACTTTTACTGATGGACAAACAAAGAAGCCTAACGTGTCAATAATTTACATGCCCACCAACATGATCCAGGAAGTTATGCTTCAGAATGGAATGTCTACTTACCTTTCGTGGCATTAGTCTGAAAACACTTCTGTTCCAGAGAACCTTAGATAAAATAAATCCAATTGGAAATGTGCAACAGAAAAGTAGAGAACTAGTAAAATATATTCAAGGAAAACATCTACACTCAAGTACTCAAAATGACTGAAAAAAACTATGTAGCATTCAAGATAACTCTCAATATTTCACATGCAAAGTAAATATTATTTTTAGATAATTCCTACTATAGAAAGTAAATTTACAAAAATCTATGTGCTTTCCCAAAATTATTATATATGATGGATATTTATGCATTAAATAGATATAGGTATAAATTCCTTCCATTTGTTATCTGAAGGATTTAAAGATTAGTATAAGGCTATAAATTATTTTAGCTTCATAAAAATCAACACAAGACCCAGGCATGGCAGAGCACACTTTTAATTTCAGTATTCAGGAGACAAAGCTAAGTGGATCTCAGTGACTTTGAAGTCAAACTGGTTAACGTAGTGAGTACCAGACCAGTCATAATTATGTGGTGAGATCCTATATCATTATACACATGCTTGTTACTGATTCATTTTACATAGAAATACTATCCAAAGTAAATAATAGTACAATATAATATATATTTGGTTTTTTGAGACAGGGTTTCTTCATGTCGTTTTGGTACTTGTCCTGGATCTCGATCTGTAGACCAGGTTGGCCTCAAACTCACTGAGATCTGCCTGGCTCTGCTTCCTGAGGCTGGGATTAAAGGCATGCACCACTGCCACTCAGCTTCAATGTCCATATTTTGCAAGAGTATTTTACTAGATTTACATTGTCAAACATGTATAGATCTACATCTGCAAGTCTTATCTATCATGTCCCCAAAATTGGCACTGTGATTAACTGTGCTTCAGTTAAGCAGCTCATAAAAACTTAAAAAATGAGAAAACAGTACTTTCTTCCTTCTGAAGTTGTTAGAAATTCAGTTCACAATTCTTACAATCTTATTATAGTAAAAATAAATAAATAAATGGAATCAATTTTAATTTTAGAAGACATATCATTCATTTGTTGGAATGCTCTTGGACATTTGAGCATTTGAGTATTGTGTAAACATAATTCTTGCTCCTATGACTAGATTCTGGCAATATTCATCTTATCTACCTTAGGTCAATGAAGAAAATATAAACTACCTCTAAACATTTCTACATGTCTACAGGAAAGAGATTCTCTTTTAAGAACCTTAATCCAAGAATGTATGCTTTTTAGAGCAATGATTAGAAAGAACTTCTTAAGAAAACTGGCTTTATTCATCTTAGTTATGCAGGAACAAATACCCATTCACTTAGTTAACACAAAGATGACACCAAACTGTAAAATGTCGAAACAAATGTTGTAAAAGAATGCTATATTTAAAGTCACTTAGAGGAACTTAGAGGAAGAATTACTTACAGAAGCATGGTTGGGTGGAAGGCAGCAGCATCCCTGTAAAGTCTCAGCACAGTTTGCCAGCTATCCCAGGAACGCTGATTCACTGCAGTCCTACCTACTATATAGTCTGGTACACCATGCCTAAGGCCACACACTGCTTCGGTACAGGAGGAAGGAAATTCTGAAATTCTAGATGGGGACTCCATGATTCTTCCTTCTCAAAGATTAGCACCTCATTAGCATGATGACTAAAGCAGTCATATAAGCATTATTTAGCTAATTTCAGGGTGATATCTAGTTAATTTGCAAATCACCACAGCTGTCTCTGCTCCAAGAAGTCTGAAGTCAATCTCATACTATTAGAAAACAGTGATTCCATGGACCTGCATTCTCTTCTCTGGTACTTACATATTTCCATAGTTTTTGTTTGTTTGTTTTTTGTTCATTTGTTTGTTTGTTTCTGAATATTAGAACACAAGCCCCAGTAATAGTCCCGAATATTGAGAAATTTACCCTTTGGAAGTTTTAGTCAACATTGTGGCATAATGTAAAGTGCTCATTTCTACACTCTAGGCATGTAACAAGAGTAATACAAAGTATAAATACTGATGTTTAAGGGAGTCTTTTAAGTGAGTAATTCACATTAACTTAAAACATCAAAGTCCCTCCAGATGGTTCCAGAACATTCTTAATCATATATTATCAGCCAGGTTACAGAAATAAATACAGGTTCTTTCTATGGACCTGGACCTAAATCTAATACATGTTTAGTTGCACCTATGCAAGTTACTGTGTGACTGTTGGGTGAACATGTACATCTGGCTTATTCAGTAATTTCCTTCACTTGTACTGAGTAAGGCTCTCAGTGACATCTGCAACTATGAAACTCAGGCAACACTGGGATTTCCCACCTTGGTCCTAGTGAGATTTCTTCTAATAATGCGAACATAACAAGAGGCATATCGATACATGATTTCTTTGATGAAATATTGTGTATATTAAATACATTGTCAAGAGTCTTTATTACATTCATTGTCAGTTGTGCCTCATTGTTTAACAGCTCATAAGAACTCTCTAAGACATGATACCTGATTGATGAACCAACGATTGGAGGAAAAGGTGCAAGATCTGTTGTTGATGTGAAAAAAAATGTGGTGCTTTGGTGATTGTCCAACCAATGAAAACCCCAAAGACTTTTGGACCACTGATCGGCAGTCGGTCGACTTAGAAACAGAGTCAAGAGGGAAAAAATGATGTAACATTTCTATATTGGGAAATATTTTGCCACAGATACCATACATCACATTTTAGTGAAAGAAAGTGTTAGGTATTCTTTTCTCTTCATGTCATAATGTATACCAGAATTGGAGAGTCTTGCCTTCAAATATGAAATGTAAGCTGAACTTATTTGTTTAAAGGAAAGGAAAGAATGCAGGGTAGATATTTTCATCCAGCCTTTGAAACTTTCAGCGGAAAAGTCTATCAGTAAAATGGCATTGACCACAGAGCAATCTAAAGACCGTGAGAATCAGGAAGTGCTCTGAAAACACAGCTGGTGTAGCATGCCAGAAAGGGCTGTTACCTACTGACTAAGCTGAGCATGTGAGTTATTCTCAAATTACCAGTTCCTTTGCTCATTGAAAGGGATTCCAAATAAGGAAGCCAGATGCCTCATTGAGGATGACACTGTCTTGCAAAGGCCCAAATACAGAAGTGACTCCCAGTCTTCCTTCCTTCTTGTAGGAAACAACTGAAATAAGCAACAGGAATTTTCATTATTTCAGTAATAACTTAGTAACTTCTCAAAATCCCTCATCTGCTAAATGCCACCATCAGCTTACACTTGTTGAGTGTGCTTATGATGAGCATTAAATGATAATGCCCATTCTCTGCAAACATTGTCCACTGAGTCATGCTTCCATCTACTGTCTCACAGATGTAGACAACCAAATCTATCTATAACATCAGTAAATCTGGAAGACAGTAATTAGAATACCACCACACATTTGGGGACTATTGTACATCCGAAACCCAAGTTACTGAAGAAATACAATTTGCAAGAATATTTAACTTTTAGTCAAGGTAAGTTCCACTGCACATACTAAGTCAAGAAACAAAGTAATTTTAGCAGATCCAGATAATTTCATATAAAATGAAGTGTTTTCCCATACTACTATGGTTTTATTGACTTCGAATCTATTGTTGAGAATCTTCCTCACTGATTTCCATAGCAGCTGCAACAGCTTAAATTATCATCTGAGTCCCTTAGGGGTAATGACTCATCTGAAATGTAGATAGCCCCATTGCATTCATAGATGGTGGCTCAGCCTGAATGAAAACGACAAAGGAAATGGACCAGCCGCTTTCTCATTCTTTTTCCCTGATTACGGAAGCAGCGTGAGTAGCCATCTTATCCTTCTTGCCATAATAAGCTGTATCCCTTGATATTTAAGCCTCAACAAACCTTTTTCACCAAAGTTTCTCTTGTTGGGTGTTTAATTATAATAGTGAAAAAGGAATTTGTACAGTCCTTCCTCCCTCTCTCCAGCAGGATTCCCCAAGCAGGGTCTAATGTTTGGCTGTGGGTCTCTGCATCTGTTTCCATCAGTTGCTGTGTGAAGTCTCTCTAATCATGACTGGGCTAGACACCCATATATGAGTATAGCAGAATATCATTAGATGTCATTACACCGGCATTTTTTTCTTTCTCCTGTCATGTTTGGTTCTATCCAAGTCTCTGGACTATCTAGCCATTATGTCCTGTCACTCCAGGCAGTGTCAGAGGTGGACTCCCTCTCATGGGATGGGTCTGAGACTGGAGCATTCATTGGCTCATCACTCCCACAATCACTATGTCATCTTTACCCAAGCACACCCCGTAAGCATGAAAAACTGTAGGATGAAGGTTATGTGGCAGGATTGGTAGGCACCAGAGAGGTCAAGGACATCAAAAAAGAACCCAGAGAACCAACTAACCTGGGCTGAGAGGAGCTCACAGAGACTGAACCAACAATTAGGGAACCTGTATGGGATAGATCTAGGCCCTCTGCATATATGTGACAGTTATGCAGCTTAGTCTTCTGATGGAGCTCCTAAGAGTGGTAATAGGGGCTATCTTTGACCCTTTTGCTGGCTTTTGGCACCCTCTTCAGCGTATTGGGTTGCCTTGTCTAGCCTTAATATTAGAGGAGGAACTTAGTCTTACTACAACTTGGTATCCCATATTTGTTGATACCCATGGGAGGCCTGCCCTATTCTGGACTGAAATGATATTGTACAATATTATTTTAAGGTGTGTTACTTTTGTTTTTGTTGCATTCATTTAACTCTGTGAAGCTCTGTTACTGTGCCTGTCTGAAACACCTTGTGGTCTAATAAAGAACTGAACAGCAAATAGCTAGGTAGGAGAAAGGATAGGTGGGGCTCCTAGGCAGAGAGAATATATGGAAAGAGAAATCTGGGAGGGAGGACCAGTAGCCAGAGAAGGAAGAGGACTCTAGGGACCAGCCACCCAGCTACCCAGCTACACAACCAGACATGGAGTAAGAAGGAAAGAAAAGTTATACAGGAATAGAGAAAGCAAAAATCCCAGAGATAAAAGGTAGACAAAATAATTTAAAGTTAAGAAAAACTGGCAAGAAACAAGTCATGCTAAAGCCAGGTTTTTGTAATTAAGAATAAGCCTCCATGTGTGATTTATTTGGAAGCTGGGTGGTAGGATCCCCAAAAGAGCAAAAATATCCAACATCAAAATGGAGAAGAGGTGGTTGTGGGGGTGGGGGACTAGGAGGAGAGGTAGAAGGGGAAACTGCAGTCAGGATATAATATTATATAATATAATATGATATGATATGATGTGATATGACACAACACAACACAACACAACACAACATAACATAACATAACATAACATAACATAATATAATATAATATAATATAATATAATTTATACATATATTTTTACCCAGGAGTCATTAGTGTTCATCACCTTGAGAAACATGCCACAGATCATCTGAGTGGCCTTCCTGTAGAAATTAACACTGTTTGTCCTGGCCAAGAATTAATAGGAGACAGAGTACCTTCTCACCTACAAACAGAACATTGCCATACTACCTGGCTCCTTGTGTATGACTAGCTCTAGTCTGACCTTGTAGCCACTACATATAATCCAGTTTTCTTCTAAAAGGGCCCAAAACCAAAGAATCTTCTTTCCCACAAACATAGAGATTCCACTTTATTCCATGTCCTCAGATAATATCCCAGCTGGCACGTACCATACTTCCCAGTCAGTCAATGACCACAAGCTTAATAACTGTCAGTATAAATCATACGCTGTATGATATTTTTATGGACATAATTACCCATTACCACTTAAGCTAGTCCATTTCACTTTAATACCCCTATCTCTACATATGTGGTCTCTTCCTCACTGTCTCTGATGAATTTCAAGGTTGCCCTGAAACAATTTTCAATTTTCAAATAGAGATAACATTTTAATGAGCTGTCCTCTACACATTACAGTATTTAAGAAGCACCTGCTCTATCCAAACTTCTTTCAAACTTGCATGAGAAGTACTCTTTTGGTGCCACACCAAACTTCCCAAAAATCTTCTCTTGGTGACTGAACAACTTTGTGATTTTTTTTCCTTATTAATCCCATCTTAAATACTTTAGCAAGTTACAAGCCTGATTTGTATTCTAGTCACTTATACTCAGTGTGACCAAAGCCTCTCTATTGTAGTCTTAGAATTCAATGTGAGAGGACTTGAGAGCTTGAGGAGGAATCATGTTGCTTAACCATTTGCAGTTCTGTGTTTCTCATTGTGATAATTATATTAAAATTTGTCAGCTGGTGATATGCTGATAATTAAAAGAGGTGTGATGACTTACAACTTGTCATTGTTCAGAAAACAAGGGACTTCAGAGTGTTTGACCTTAAAAGGGACATCTTCATTTCATCACCCCTTCCCTCGAGGTTCAGGGGTCATCATGGGAGGAGTGGGAAGTTTTTCAGAGTCAGAGGTGGTGGATGACTTCAAACCAGAGACACAACAAGGCATGTGAACTCACAGAAACTGTGAGAACATACAAAAGATCCACAGGAATTCGAGCCAGGGAAAATCTTAGCATGGACATGGGAGGTAGACACAAAGTCCCACCTTTCTCGAAGGAGGGATTGGAATCTAGTTGCTACCAGGAGACAGAGGGTCAGATTGCTTCAATGATGTGACACTTAGTGTATCAACCAGACTCAAAGGCAGGCCCCACACCTAGGTGTACTCACCTAACACAAACTAGATTTGATGAGTTTACCTGGAACAGAGAGGATGGGGGGCAGGGAAGGAGGGAGAGAGAGACATACAGAGAGAGAGAGAGACAGAGACACAGAGACACAGAGAAAGAGATTGATTTCCTCTTTCTTTGAGGCACACACTAATGACTTAATTTGCATATAACATCTTTTAAATTTTTCATCACCTCAGTATACTTCCAAAGCCTGGATATCTAGGCTTTAAACATGAGCTTTGAGGGATACTCCAAATCAAAACTGTATCATAAATAATCACAAACTCTTAGAAAACTGAACAAAGGTTGAAAGTAAAAAGTTTCTCTCATCTAGTTCAAACTCATTGAAGAGATGAGTTACTTATAACTCCTCATTGTTGAGCAAGAGAAAGTCTTTTCTTGTGACATAGCACACGCTTAGTAGTGCCATTTGATCTCAGTCAAGTATGTGACTTACCTAAGTTGGAACATTTTTAGTGGGTGTAGAGGGAATGCCATACACAAAAATTAGTTTCAAGTAAAATTGGCCAGAAACTTATCTTCAGCCTCTCTTCTAGTTTCCGATCATGATTATATTCAGTTTTATTCTTACATCTCTTTTCATTTTTATCTGCTCAGTATCTTCCTCAATACAGCCACAGCCTGCTGATGCTTCTTTGGCTCCTATGCCCTTTGATTCATTCCTCACTGGAGAGCCTTGGTTGGATTTCTATTAGCAACAGCATTGTATTTAACTGGTTTGGGGATATCTTTGTTTTTTCTTTTTGTCTCAGCTACACATTCTCATAACCCTTCACACCAGATCAGCATTTGTGTTTTTGAGTTCTAGGAGTATTGCTTTCTTGCAGTAACATGTGCTGCCTTCCCTTACTATCATAAGTGGAGCTCAAACTCAAAATGGATATGCCATCCATTGTAATGCAAAACTCATTATCACCCTGCAGCAGCACCTATAGCAAAAAACAATATCTGCTTTAAAATAACCATTAATTACTTACTAATACCCTATAATAATAAAACTCAGTTTTTCTCACTGGGAATTAAAATATACTTATAGAATGAGTGTAGATGAACAGGTAGATATGCCATATTCCCATTTTGAGGACCCAGTATCTTATCAAACCTTCAAAACTTCAACTTAAAGCATCATATTCCTGAAACTTTGGCAAAATTTTGGTTTCACTTGCTGTTTTCTGATTCATTTTGTAGCTTCTTTTCAGCAGTACCCTTTACTTTGTCATCAGTACAATACTTTACATGTTTATATATCCCTCACAAGTTTAGCTAAACTACTGAAAGAAAGGTATTTTTAACTTCTTTGGTATATGTACTGTTCAGAATGTTTAATGTCTCATATAATCCTATCAATCACTTCTTAGGCCTGGTTTGTTACTGTGTGGACACCACTGCTGGTATTCCTTTCCCATCTTCAGTGGAAGTCAATAGATTGTGTACTAGCCCTCCTTAAAGCAGGAATGGCTATTACCTTTTTTCTGAAATATATTTTCTAGCTACTCTGCAGAATTAGGTATGACAGCAATAGCTCTAATGAATCTTATCTTAAAATTTAGATTTCAGTTGTATGTCACCTTTGAACAGAGGCCTCTTACCACCACACTTGAGTGATTTACCAGAAGTCTTTACTAAAAGTCTAAAATTCAATATTGTTATGAACTTACATAACACTGTGAAATTTATATTCTATGAAATTGAGATGTATTCTATTTTCAAATATCCCCCTGCTGATAAATTAACATCTTTTTGTTTAGAAGTATGCATAAACTGATGAGAAGACAGTAACATGAAAAGTGGCATAGAGTTAGATGCATTAAACAATCAGTAACTCAGATATGAAGTATACATGGATCTCACCACATTTTTCCATGGACTCAAGAGATAAGATGGGTTGAGCACTCCATTTCCTGACATCTTCTTCAATTTCTTTTTTAAGGGACCTAAAGTTCTTGTCATATAGATCCTTCACTTGCTTAGTTAGAGTTACCCAAGGTATTTTATATCATTTGTGGCTATTGTAAAGGGTGATGTATCTCTGATTTCCTTCTCAGCCTGTTTGTCTATTATATATAGGAGGGCTACTGACGGTTTTGAGTTGATCTTGTATCCTGCTATGTTGTGGAGGTGTTTATAAGCTGTATTAGTTCCTTGGTTGAATTTTTGGGGTCACTCATGTATACTATAATGTCATCTGCAAATAGGGAAAGCTTGACTTCTTCCTTTCCAATTTGTATCCCCTTAATCTCCTTATGTTGTCTTATTGCTCTGGTTAGAACTTCAAGTATTATATTGAATAAGTATGGGGAGAGGGGACAGCCTTGCCTTGTTCTGGATTTTAGTGGTATTTAGTTTCTCTCCATTTAATTTTATGTTGGCTGTTGGCTTGCTGTAGATTGCCTTTATTATGTTTAAGTATGTTCCCTATATTCCTGATCGCTCCAAGACCTTTATCATGAAGGGGTGTTGGATTTTGTCAAATGTCTTTTCTGCATCTAGTGAGATGATCATGTGGATTTTTTCTTTGAGTTTGTTTATATGGTGTATTACATTGATGGACTTTCGTATGTTGAACCACCCTTGCATCCCTGGGATGAAGCACACTTGATCATGGCACTTCCTTAGAAAATTGGGAATCCATCTCCCCCAAGACCCAGCTATACCACTCTTGGGCATATACCCAATCAGGGCACATGCTCAGCTATGTTCATAGCAGCATTGATTGTAATAGCCAGAACCTGGAAACAACCTAGATGCCCTTCAACTGAAGAATGGATAAATAAAATGTGGTACATATACACAATGGAGTACTACTCAGCAGAGAAAAACAATGACATCATGGGGTTTGCAGGCAAATGGATGGATCTAGAAAAAATCATTCTGAGTGAGGTAACCCAGACTCAGAAAGACAAACATGGTATGTACTCACTCATAGTAGGATACTAGATGTAAAACAAAGATAACTAGACTGCTACAAAACTCCAGGGAGGCTACTTAGAAAACAGGACCCTAGGAAAGACACAGGAATCGCCCAATGACAGAGAAATGGATGAGATCTACATGAACAACCTGGATGACAGTGGGAGTAATGAAGGGCAAGATTTGAGGGAAAGAGAGCTTAGGGGAGCAGGAGATCCCAGCTGGATCAAGAACAGAAAGGGAGAACAAGAAATAACAGACCATGATAAATGAAGACCACATGAGAATAGGAAGAAGCAAAGTGCAAGAGAGGTCCCCAGAAATCCACAATGATATATCCACTGTAGACTACTGGCAATGTTCGAGAGAAAGCCTGATCTGACCTAGTATGGTGATCAGATGGCCAAACACCCTAACTGTCATCCTGGAACTCTCATCCAATAACTGATGGAAGTGGATGCAGAGATCCTTGACCAGGCCCCAGGTGGAGCTCCAGGTGTCCAACTCTCAAGAAAGAGGAGGGACTGTAAGAGTGTGAATTGTTGAGACCAAGATTGGAAAAAGCACAGGGACAAATAGCGCAACTAATGGAAACACATGAATTATGAACCAAAAGCTGTGAAACCCCCAACTGGATCAGGCCCTCTGGATAAGCGAGACAATTGAATAGCTTGAACTGTTTAGGAGGCACCCAGGCAGTGGGACCTGGACCTGTCCTTAGTGCATGAGCTGGCTGTTTGGAACCTGGGGCTTATGCATGGACACTTTGCTCAGCCTGGAAGGAGGGGACTGGCCCTGCCTGTACTGAATCCACCAGGTTTAAATGAATCCCCAGGGGAGTCTTTGCCCTGGAGGAGATAGAAATGGGGGGGGGTGCTGGGGGGGAAGGTGGGAGTGAGGGCAGGAGGAGGAAGGACAGGGGAACCTACAGCTGATATGTAAAAATAAATTAAATTTAAAAAATCCTACATTTGTGTATAAAAAGGAAAAGAAAAGAAAACCATCCCAGTACACTGGCTGAGTTAGGACAAGGTACTTTCCTGAATTTTACTACCACTTTTTCATAATAAATATGCATATTACCTGGTGTCTAGATTGTGGGAAAAAAAAGTTGGGTTGAGCATTTAGTTTGGATAATGACTTTCTACACAATAGGAATTATCCTAGACAGAGGCACAGAAAGGTTTCTGATACCAGCACCCCCAACTATGATGAAAGCAATTGGTTTGGCTGAACAGCTGACTGAAAGCATCAGGAATTTTTATTGTGTAGTACAAATTTCTTATGAACTCTGACCTGCAATGTGGCCTCATTTTGTTTCTCTCTAAGGCTCAAGTAATCTAATGGATGAAGGAAATATACTTTTTTTTTTGAGCTGAGGATCAAACCCTGGACCTTGTGCATGCTAAGCAAGTGCTCTACCAATGAGCTAAATCCCTAACCCTGGAAATATACTTCTAATGCAAACAAAACTGTCAGGAAAGCAAGAGAGAAAACAAAAGACATGGGGGAAAAGATGTGATAATATTTGTTAAGAGGGTCTAAAAAGCAAGATATGTGGAGATTGTGAGTTTAGGCTTATAACAGCATGTTGTTCTTCATAATGTATCTTTTACATCTTTTCTTTCTTCTAGTCTTTTCTTTATTTGCTTTCTGCTTCAAAACACTATTTTATTCTGTCCATCAAAGTCTTCCTTTTGTGTCTATCAAGATGCTGACTGGATTTTCTCTCATTGTTGGGGATTTGCAAATCCCCAACTCTTATTGGAAATACAGCATAGCAATCTACTTTTCCTTACAGAGATGTGACAGTGAAGTGAGCCTGTATCATTTGTTGCTTAAAGGCAGCTGACAAGATGAACTCTCCTGAAATGATCACAACTCTCCAGACTGAGTAAATATAATATTAGTTGTCTTACTTCTGTACTGAGGTCATATTAGTATTGATAGACTTTTAAGTAATATCTGGGTGAGTGATTCTCAAGAGATTCTTCCAAAATAAATTTACTCATTGGTTTTAAGGGAAGAATGGCATTTTATTTCTGGATACCTGTGTAATTTTCTTATCTTTTCTGGACCTATATGAATGGAAAAAGAAGAAAATTGTCAGGACCTAAAGAAGGGGTCATCAGTAACTTTATGTTGTTGCCACTCCATTGCTGATGGGATTCGGATGTATGAGATTCTTGTGTTAGTTGATAAAAAGCATACTTTGAGCCACTTTTCTTCGGTAGTATGCATTCAGGATGAGAAGGCCTATGACAGTCTCATGGTAGAGCTCTGGAGTGGGTAAAGAATCTAGCTAGGGAATCTCTTTGAGTGAGTATGCCCTTCATTGGGTATCTGGGGAAAACACTGCTATGTCCTATGAGAGAAGGAAATCAAATGAAGATCTTGCCAGATTCCAGTCCCAGGACTGGTTTATATCAAATTGGATTGTTGACCAAAGAAATTCCATGGAAATACCCACATAACCTAGGCTGTTGCCAAGACTATAGGTTGTTCCCCACAAACAAAAAACAAGGCCTCATTGCTGAAGACAATACCTAAAAACTCATTGAGCCTGGGGAAGTTGAGCTGGTGCCTACAGATAGGCTTCCACCTATGTTCTAGCATCTGTAGCACAGGAAGGTACTCTGAATGCCACCAAAATAGAAACTCCAAGCTGGTCAAAAACCCCTTGATCTATAATGGTGTCCTGCTTAAATGTCACGGTAGGGCAATGGTGGCACAAAGCTTGTGGGAGTGACCAATCAATATCTGGTTTGACTGAAGGCCCACTTCACAAGATGGAACCCAGACCTGACATTACTAAGGTGATTAAGAACCTGAAACCTGGGGACCTAGAGAAAAACCAATACTACTGTTCAAAGAAGAGAAAACAAAACAAAATAAAAACCAAACAAACAACAATAACAACAACAAAAAAACAAAACAAAACAGAGAAACATACCAATAAAATGGCCCCTAGTGAAAGTCTGCTATACTCATAGATCAGTGCCTTGCTCAGCCATTTACAGAAAAGCTTCCCCCTGTAGCAGATGGGAACAAACAATTCCACGGCCAGATAATAAGTAGAGAGTGAGAGACCTTGGAACACTTAGCCATAAATCGGATGTTCAGGGAACTCTAGGGAAGAAGCACCAGAATATAAGAGCCATAGGGGACTGAGGACAACAAGAAAACAAGATCCTATAAAACAGCATGATCAAAGTACATATGAACTCACAGAGACTGAGGCTGCATGCACTAGGCCTCCATGAGTCTGTACTAAATCCTTTGTATATATATTATGCTTTACAGTTTAATGTGTTTATGCAGTTTCTGAGAATGCAAATGAGTCAGCCTCTGTTTTGTATGACTTCTGCTAGGCTTCTTTCCTGTTTTTTGTTTGCTTGTTTTATCCAATGTGATGAAAGTTTTTGTTTGTGTGTTAGTTTTTATTTTATTATATTAATTATATTATACTAGTAATTATCCCTAAGAAGCCTGTTTGTTTTCTAATGAGAGATATAAAAGGGACTGGATCCAGATGAGAAGGAATGGGGAAGAAAATAAGGGATGTGGATAATATGTAACCAGGACATATTATTTGAGAAAAAAAATCTATTTTCAATAAAAGTAAAACATTTTTACAAAGGCCTTTTCAGCAATCAGTCTTTGATTTCACCACACAAGTTGGTAATGGGTAAATTTCCCCCTTTCTTATTTCTTTACCTTGTCCTGACAAAGTCAAAGGAACAGATATAAACAAGTAGGAAGGAAGCAACCTTTTGTAGGAATGAATTACCTCAGCCTGCCCTGCTGTGTGACTTGAGCCACAGGAGAATGAGGACAATATATTAACTCATTTAAATAATAGCCATTGAAACTAGACCAAATGAGACTCCAGAGACATAGAGGGGAGAAAATAGATTAAGTATATCTAAGATGTTGCTGAGACAAAATTCAGAGAAGACTGTTTGAAAATGATAAGATGAGAAATAGCCATTTCATGATTGTACTCTAACCATTTAAATTCAAAAAGTTCTTAGTACCTAGTCATAGAGAAGCTTCATGGTGATTTTGTTTTCTGACACTGTACTATGAAAGTTGGCTTAGAGGCATGGCCAAATCTCTTAAAGTACACCAATATTTCAAATCTGTAATAGAATTATTGTACTTTTAATAGTGATCTCATTTACTGACTTTGTCCACATTAATTTACTGTGCTTCTAAAGTAAGCTATGCATTTTTCCCTTTGCTAGTTGAACATCTTGGGTTTGGATAGGGAGATCTCAATGATATTGATACATTTATTACTAAATGAATAAATGAAAGCAACAAATTTTCTTTCCATGCTCTGCCATATATTCTCTCTCCTTTTATTAATAGATACATTACACTTAAGTATATATTCAAAGGGTACAAAATCAGAAGTTCATTAATGGCTCAACTATGAGTAGCAGATGTCACCATTTATAAGGATACATTTCAAGATATTGACATAAAATTCAACTACTTGTAGGTCAAGACGCAGGCAGTATGAAAACAAATAAAGAGCAAAAAATTGAATTTCTTCATCAGCTGCCCGCAAAGATTCCAGATCTGACCAGACTGGGGTGTCTTCAGTTTCTTGGATTGCAGGATTAACCTATTGACCAGAAATGACAGTTACTTATTATCATTATTTGTATTTATTTGACTTTTCCCCTTCTAAATGTTGAATCACACTTAAGGAAATGTTAAAAATGTGAAATTCCAGTTACAAACATTGATTTCCATGTTTCTACTACAGGACATGATAAATCTTTTTGTCATCTAGAAGCAAGACTTATATACATCTTTTTTTAAAGTTTAATTGATGCTAGAGGAAGTATGTCACTTGCAATCAGACAGATGGAACACCAGGATTCTGCTACTTGAGCATAGACTTGTGTTTGATCAAGGGACAATGGGGGAACTGTCATAGTTCTTTCCCTAAAGAAGCATTTCGGTCAAGAGTGATTCTGATAAGAATATTGAATGAGGTACTTGGGGATATTTGTCTCTGGAGAAGATATCCCAGGAAAGGACCTAGCCAAATACTTTGGATAACTTGCTATATTTTTGTCTATCTTACAATGGAGAGGCTGAGTTCAAGGTTAGATGCCTAACTTGTTCTTGCAATATCAAGTGTTTCAAAATTTATCATTCATTACAGAAGTCACATCGTTCACAAAACAGAAAATTGGAGGGTAAGAAGATTGCTCACCTTTGGTACTATCCTCTCGATCTCCTCCAAGAAGATTTTGTGTTGGGCCTCAATGGTTTTGGCCTTTGATAGGATAACATGAGGTGCTTCTGGCATAGCACTGAGTTCTGTCACTAGATGTTTCAGAGGGTCTTTCCAGGCATGTAGTATACTGAGTGTCAATTTCAAAAAGCCTTCAATCTATTTAATAGTTATTGAACAATCATTAAGATAAGTGAAATATGGAAGGACTAGTTACACTTGACTGCTAATCAGAGAGCATGAACTAACACACCCATTTGCTATTCTTATGGACAGGTATGATTTTCTTGAGAAGAAAATGATGTAGCAATGTAAAAGTTAAAATATTCACCTATAGTTTGCAAAAATGAAACAGCTTATGTAAAGAACAGTTTCTGTGAACATTATTGAACATGTTCTGTTTTCTGTCTGAAATTCTTCCATCTGCCTTCCCTATGAGTCATTAAATATTTGATTGTTTTGCTCATCCATGAGACCCTAAGGCTTTCTTGAACTTAGGAGGTGCCCACTGGACTAGAATCAGAAAGATAGATATTACCAGTTTCAATTGCAAATTATTTAACTCATATTCATGACACCAGTGAACTAGAATGTTTACAAAATACTCATTATGAATTTTAGGATATTAATAGAAAGGTACTTGAAGACAATCTGTAATTAATAAATATGGTTTCTCGGTCTACAACATTCCCTCCCCTTGTCTCTAACAGAACAGAATGTTGTTGACAAGTATACGTGAAGAACATGGGGCTCATTGCATGCATAGATACCACAGTTAAAATTTGACCCTTCAGTATCTACAGGATTGTGTCTGAACATCATGACTGATTTAAGATGTTTGCTATGTTGATGTCTTTTAACTAATCTAGTGATATAAAGAATGAAGACTACAGCAGTATTCAATGGACATTAGTAGAAATGTGAGAAGTTTATGAAGAAAAGGAACAGGTGAAAAGTTATGGCAATGTAAGTTGCTGGGAGCATATGAATAAGAGTGAGGACTTGAGTATGATGAAGTTAAAAATTCCATTTCGACTGGGCTGGCTGATGATACAAGTTCCACAAAACATTTCAAAGTATCTGTTTCATTATCCAAGTTACATTTTGGGAGGATTAATTGAAGCATCTCATTAAACTACTTTATGTCATGTCTGCAATAGGATAGGTATTCAGAAACATGATGTCTCCATCTTACCCTCCTTTCACTTTATTATTTTTAAGCAATGTTTAAGTTAATCAATTGGAGGGTAAGTTAAGGCTGTAGGTAAGAGAGGAGAGGTCATAACAAAATTTAGTTAGAACTGTTGTGACATATAGAACTTCTCATCACAACTGAAGAAATGATTTCCTCTCAGGGAGCAGTCGTTAGTATTTATAGGACTGCCTTGTCCTGGTAATTTCTGTTAAGACACAGAAGAAATTATAAAGTCAAGAAGTTTTGGATACAAAGGTAAGAAGCAGATATAGAACCAGGATATTTGGGATTCAAGAAGAATTTGCTTGGTGGTCAGTAATGACAAGCCTATTGTGGAGACATTATTGATTTATAATAAAGACAATTGGGTTTGCTTATCTTAGGCATATACATGAATGTGTTTTTAAAACTAGATGTTCAGTTTAAAGTTTCCTACAGAATAGTAAGTCAATTCCCAGTGGAAATACATTGTTAAAATAAGATCTTTTAAGGGGTCATTTTTTAAATATCTGCTACAATATTATTTAATATTTAATTTCCTTTATAATTTATCAAATATATACTATGGTTTTCACTTCACTGCTCACTCTTACTTGTCATCCCTGCCCTTCTGATTACCACAACCCTGTCAGTGGTCATAAGAAGCTACAGCATAGCAAAGCCAGGGCCCTACTTCAGCTATTTAGATGAAAAGCTGAGGACCCACCGTGGTATTGCGAACTTCCTCTCTTGTGTCTGGAGTTTTGATGGGAAGAGTGTGGCAGCTGTTGACGAGCTCACCCATTTTATTTTTCTTGCTCAAATCTAGTATCTAAGAATATTCAAGAGGAAATTTGAATTAATTGCAATTGAAAAATTGAAAAAATAAACTCATGACCAGTATATTAATACATTTAACAGGTATGAAATTTTTATAAATAAACATTGCATGAAATCTAAAATTAAGAGAGTGACTCTTTTACCTAATATTCAATTTAAGTCAGTAACAACTTTTCACCTAAATTTTTAATATACCATCTTCTTTTCCTATTTGGTATTCTATTGTTCTTTCATTAATCCTAAAATGTACTGTATAATGTGAAAAGAACCCCTAAACATGGTAAAGGTAAAAACATGGAGCATTTTAAGGATCATTTTTTGGTGTGATTTGAGCATAATGTCATAGAAGATGTGTATAATTATTTAGTAATTTCTTGTTTGCTATTAGTTCAAGTTCTTTTTTTTAAACTAGGCATTATAACATTATATATTTTCTTTCTATTTTGCATGAATATATACACCTATACCATTCAAAGTCTTCATAAATTCTGGATGAAATTGTGTCAATTATAATAAAATTAAAATATAAGTTGGCCATTTTAGGAAATAGTAATCAATGATGAAATTCATAAGAAGATACTAATTAAAGTTACATATTATTGAATATATAATCAAAATTATTTTCTGTCAAAATTCTTACATTTTTATTCCATAAGTATAGACATTTAAAAACAAAACATAAATTTGAGAATAACTTGAACAATCATTTTATTATTTGCAAAACATACTCCCAGAGGCTGTCCCATTTTCATTTGGTTATAGGGGCTGAAACTTCCTTTCACCTGTGGAGGTATTTTATTTGAATTGGTTTTTGCTGCTTTCTCTTTTAAGTTACAGTGCAATAGTTAGCATGGATGCTTTGGGGGAAAGAAGAGAGAAATCAGTCGAGGCACTTACAATCTTATTGAATATTTTTGAAGAGAACTTGTCGTGGAACTAAAACAGAATGAAGAAGTGAAATAAAATGTGTGAGTAAACAGCATGAATACATTTTATTACAAATGTAGAGACACATATTTTAGGTGTCCCTGTTATTGAAGCCTTGTCTATTGTCTCCTTCTTGATTGACCTGGACATAGAAAACTTACAGCCTGTTTTCACCTCTAACTCAGTCCTCCCACTGAATAAACTCATGTACTAGAAACCTTTAAAACATGACTTTTAACTTGAGGGATTTTTGAGAAGGAAATATATCTATTTCCCTTCTTTACATCTTACAAGTTTAGGTTAGCTCTATTCATTCCCTTCAACTCCTTAAAATACATTTATCCTCGCAATGTCTGATGTGTGATGCCATGGAGACTGGCCTGCCACAAACAAGGTAAGGAAGTCAGTTCTTCACCAGATATATTTTCCAGGTTTTTATGTCATGACTGAAAATTTAAGAAAAGTTTTTCTTTTTTCTTTTTTTTTACATGAAATACATTATTATTATTATTATTATTATTATTATTATTATTATTATTATATTTGTGTTATAATTTTACACATCAGCCATGGGTTCCCCTGTCCTCCCCCCTCATGCCCCCACCCGCACCTTCTCCCACCCCCTCCCCTTCATTCCCATCTCCTCCAGGGTCAAGACTCCCCTGGGGATTCATTTAAACCTGGTAGATTCAGTACAGGCAGGTCCAGTCCCCTCCTTCCAGACTGAGCAAAGTGTCCCTGTGTAAGTCCAAGGTTCCAAACAGCCAGCTAATGCACTAAGGACAGGTCCGGGTCCCACAGCCTGGATGCCTCCCAAACAGTTCAAGCTATTCAGTTGTCTCACTTATCCAGAGGGCCTGATCCAGTTGGGGGCTTCACAGCTTTTGTTTCGTAATTCATGTGCTTCTATTCATTTGGCTATTTGTCCCTGTGCTTTTTCCAATCTTGGTCTCAACAATTCACGCTCTTACAGTCCATCCTCTTTCTCAACTATTGGACACCTGGAGCTCCACCTGGAGCCTGGACGAGGATCTCTGCATCCACTTCCATCAGTTATTGGATGAGAGTTCCAGCACTACTGTTAGGGTGTTTGGCCATCTGATCACCAGATTAGGTCAGATCAGGCTTTCTCTCGACCATTGCCAGCAGTCTACAGACAATGTATCATTGTGGATTTCAGGGGCCAGAAAAGTTTTTCTTGTGTGCATGTTTTCTATAATAGTTCTGTAAAGGCAAATAATTATTTATTTTTATTCTATGCTCATTGGTTATCTGCCTGTGTGTGTATCTGTGTGAGAGTGTCTCAGACCCACTGGACTTACAGAGAGTTGTGAGCCTCCACGTGGATGTTAGGAATTGAACCTGGGTCATCTGGAAGAGTAGCCAGTGCTTTTAACAAATGAGCTGTCTCCCCAGTTTCAAATAATTAAAACTATTGAATGTTCCTGTAAGTCTTTGAGATCTCATGGAACTTCCCTATTCTTCTTGTTCCACTTTTGAGTACCATAGACTTTCTTTTACATTTGAAAGGCATGTTAGGAACTGGTTGCATGATGCTTCCTATTAAACTGTAGTGCAATGAACTCATTAGCTGGGCAGTTCCTTTTGGGAATAATCCAGGAGTTAGTGAGGTACTTACAAATTCCAGGCGCATTTCTGTAGCAAGTTCAGTGATGTTCTCAGCCAGTGCCGTGGCATTATCAAACAAGTCCTTAAGAGACACTTTACTAAGGCCAGCCTCACTGACATTCATGGGCGCAGAGGCTACTCTCTCCCACAGGAGGAGGTTTGACACCAACAGCATCAGGAGAGTCCCTGCTACATGGAAACAATTCACTTGAGGTTATCAACAGTAATAATATCTCTGCCCATTGTCCTCCCTTGTATGATCTGGCACTCTACAACAGTAGTAGTGAATAAACATCTTCCACTGTGAAAATGCCATTAAATAATTAACTTGAACAAATACAGTTAGAGAATTTGATGTCTTCTCACATCTTTGGAGATATGATTCTGAAATTTCCAAACATTCAGAGCTTATGTTAATTGTGAGTGAGTAGAAGTCATTCTTGGTAGGAAGTTAGTATCTTGACCACTTATGTGCATTTTCAGCGGTCACACTCTGCACTCCATGGAAACATTCCATTTTTACAAGGACAGCACAACCTCTTTTACTGTGTCTTGTTGCCTGTAGGTATAAACACATGACTGTCTGTTGCTCAATCCTGAGGAGGAAGAGAATCCTGTCATAAAAAGGATTCTGTGTGCTGACTTCACTCACACATGATAATAATCCCATTCAACACTTACCTCAAAGCTTGTAACTGATTTCTCTGTGAACTTTCTGTTTACAGTAATCCTTTGAGTAGAAGGAGTCTGTGTAATATCATAAAAATATCTTGATGAAAGGGAAGCCTTACAAGTATAGTTGGTGTTCTGTAGTTTTAAAATTGTTTGGTGGGGAAGGCTGAATACCAGCACTGTGGAAACCCTGCCATATGTGGACAAATCTCATGTACATTGGGCTTTAACGTAGAACAAAGTCTGTTGTTGTTGTTGTTGTTGTTGTTCTGTTTTTGCTTGTTTTAGTTTGTTTTTTTGTTTTTTGGTTTTTCAAGACAGGGTTTCTCTGTATAGTCCTGACTGTCCTGAAACTCACTTTGTAGACCAAGCTGGCCTCAAACTCACAGAAATCTGCCTGCCTTTGCCTCCTGAGTGCTGGGATTGAAGGCATCTCCCAGCTCAAACCAAGTCTTGGTGCAGAGTATCAACAGAAGCTATTACTTGTAAGCAACAAATTTTACCTTTGAGCACATAGACCCAGAAGCCCCATTATTCTGATTTATCTAATTTCCTTATCTATAAAACAGCTACTGTTAAATTTTGAAGTTTTAACTATGACCAGTGTTGAGTTCATGTTTTTATTGTTCAAAAATAAACAAAAATAGCATGCTAGCATATCAACAATTTACTATCTTAAGATGAGCCAAGATGTAGATATCAAGATGCAGAGTTCATTTACCTTTGGTGAAGCCAGTCTTGAAAACTGCAAAAAGCACAGGGACAAATAGCCAAACAAATGGAAGCACATGAATTATGAACCAACGGCTGTGGAGCCCCCAGCTGGAACAGGCCCTCTGGATAAGTGAGACCATTGAATAGCTTGATCTGTTTGGGAGGCACCCAGTCTGTGGGACCAGGATCTGTCCTTAGTGCATGAGCTGGCTGTTTGAAACCTTGGGCTTACACAGGGACACTTTGCTCAGTCTGGGAGGAGGTGACAGGACCTGCCTGTACTGAATCTACCAGGTTTAAATGAATCCCCAGGGGTGCCTTGATCCTGGAGGACATGGGAATGGAGGGGAGGGGCTGGGGGGGAGGTGGGGGTGGGGTCAGGAGTGGGGAGGATAGGGGAACCCATGGCACATAATAAACACATAATAATAAAGAAAAAAATATTTATTAAAAAAAAAGAAAACTTTCATTGTACAAAATCTTTAATAAATGCAATTGGAAAATGTGCATTATAAAGTAAGGAATTTGAAAGGCTTATTCATGAAAAATATCTAAATTTGAATACACAAAATAACTTAGCATACTAGAAAAACTATATGCAAAATGAAAGTAATTCTATGTAGATAATTACTATTGAATACAAAAAATTAAAGTTTCTTCCCCAAATTAATTTTATGTACAAGAGATATTTATGTTTAGAATAAGTACACATACTCCTGGGTCTTTCATTTAGTATTCTAAAAGGAGTGCAAGGAGCGATTGGCTTCACTATTTTACTTCATGTAATTGAATTTATGTAATTTACTTTATGGTAAGAAAAAGTGCAGATATTAGCAGATTTTCCACTTTTGAAAGGATATTTTACTTGAGCTAAATTGTCAAAACCTTATAGATCCATCCTCTACATTCTCCTAGTATGTCCTCACATAGAAAATAATATTGAGTTCATTCTATTCAAACATGAGCATGCTATATTCTTCATTCCATATGTCCTATATATTGAACCCACAGACTCAGGTGGTGTTGCTCCCATCAAAAATTGTTCTGAAATTTTGACTTTTGAGATAAATCATTTCATGTTGTAGGTTTCTCCTGACTATTCAAGGTTTTGAAGACACACCATGGCTTCTGCTACAAGGTGTTAGTAATATTCATATTCTCTACTTAAGTCACCTAAAATAATTTAAAATATCTCTAGACACTGCTAGATGACTCTGGGCTAAGGTTACTCTTCTTTGAGAAACATAGATCCATAGATGCACTTTGCATTTGCTTCTAGAATAATGATTCAAAAGTATTTCTCTGATCTGTTGGACTTTACTACTCTTGGGTAAGCACTAATTAATGTCCTTCATTCCTCATAAGAAAAGTATGACACTAGAAAAGTATACTGTCTAAACAAGCTTTGCAATATGATGAAATGCTTAAGTTCACTAGGAGGAACTCAGTAAATGGTTACTTACAAGAGCATGTTTGAGTCAAAGACAGTGGCATCTCTGCAGAGTCCCACCACAGCTTAGCTGTTGACTCAGGGAAGATACTTCACTGGAGTCCTGCCTCTTTTATAGTCTAGCATAGTATCCCTAAGGCTACACACAAGTAGGAGGAAAAGGAAATATCATTTCTCATTATTTGTTCCCCTCAGGGGTTTAAGTAGTCTTGTTACCATGAGGTCGAAGATAGTTCTATGTGTTCTGTTTATCTTATTTTAAAGTTGGGAGTAGAAAATAAATTATGTTGTATTGTGAGTAACGACAGCTATCTCTTCTTCATAAACGCTGATAACAATTTCATGCTTTACGTAAATAGCTACATCATAGACCTTCATTTTTCCTTCATCTCCTTATATATATATTTTGATCATTCCCTCTGAAATGTCCAGTGAAACTTGAATGGAGGCCATATGTATTTCGTTGATTTTGTAGCATTGGGACAGAGCCACAATTAAAGTCACCTACACTGAGCAGTTTTACCCTCATAAATCTTTGACAACATCTAAGGAACTTGATGAATGGTTTGATTTTTCCATATTAGGCACATAAAAGGGTAATGTAAGATGTAAATACAGACATCTAGATGGCTGTTTTGGTAGGGAAATTAGATTAACTTAACAGAACAATATCAAAAGTCTCCATTTGGAGAACCTAGAACATCTCCAGTCACAGATTTTTCAGCCAGGCTTACAAACATCAGCTCAATCCATGGAATTGGGCCTAAAGCTAATTAGAATATATTTGGTGTCAGCTACAACAGTCATACTAATAGGGAATGAGTCAAAACATCTGCCTAGGTTTGATAATTACCTTAACCTTGGTAGAATAGGTCTTTTACTGACATTTTACACTATTCTCCAGCATAGTGACATGGGACACTATGAAAATCAGTCAGTACTGTGAAATCTTCCACCCCATTGCAATTTCTTATCATGCAACCAGAACATATGCTATCTTACTTTATTATCTCTAACATTTAATTCAGTTCACATCCAATCCACTGGCAAAAGGCTATTCTACGTAGATGGCCACTGGGGCCTCACTGTTGAATAGCTCATAGGAAGCTAAGTATCCTGGCCTTGGGATTCTTTGGAAAATCTGTGGTTTTACCTACTACATTTTTCAGCCATGCTTGGTATGGTAGATGCTTTCAGATTCTTTACTGCTATCTTTCCTTTCCTTCTAAAAGTTCCTCCAAGTCTGTAGGACATTGGATCTTATCTCTGTACAGTCTTTAACAATGTAATCCTTGCAGATGTTCATCAAAGCGGTTGAAAGGCCCTGTGTTCCCTGCTACATTCAAACAAGTACAACTTCAATAGAACTCAGCATCAATTAGAATGCTTAAAAACAACAGCCCTGACTGCAAGAAAAAACAGCTAATACCTCATAATAAATAATACAAATATTATTGCCTTTTTCAATTGTTTCTCCCATAGAGAGATGTTGCTTATAACAAAGAGTTTATAGGAAATACTAAATTTTGATTGAGACAATATGGAGTTGTTTTAACTAGTATTCTCTCTCAACTTGGTAGATATAGATTCACCTTGGAGACTGTGATTGTTAAATCGGGACTGATCAAGGATGGTGAGCATGTGGCACAGGGGCCTTGGAGGTTTATGGGAAGTGAGAATTGTTGTCATGGAATATTCTACCTGCAGGTCTAATCTCCTGCAATCTCGAATTGCCAATGGAGGTTAGTGTGGACTTATCAAGAGAGGTGGATGTTCTACGCAGAAGAAGGGAAATTCTTTAGTGTATGAGACTTCATCCTTCCATTGGGCTCCCTTGTCAGAAGTCTCCTGGATCCTAGCACCCTACAGTTGGCATCAGTATGCCCTTAGCTTAGGAGGCCACACCACCACTTCAGACTTCCTTAGGAGCTTCCTGGAGCCTGACAGCCCACAGCTATTAATAGCTATCCAATTTCCTTTCCACCTTAGGCTTTTGGACCATTAGCCCTTTAGTGATCCAAGTTGTGATAAGGAGCCCACTTTGCTGGAGAACTTGGAAGCATTATCTAAGTGGCACTACTATTGAAGGAATGGTAGATAGAAGAATGACAGTACACTTTAAGTTTACTACAGGGCAACCCTGAGGCCAGGCAATGTGTGACGTGTTTGAAATCCCTGTAAGGAGGTTTGAAAGGCTATTAAGTAGTAGGGTGGAGATAGAACTTAAATTGCAATAGAGAAATCAGAGTAGTGGACATGTAAAATCCATTTATACAGGGCACTAAGTAAAGCTGAAGACACAGAGTGAAATTCAACGAAGAGGAAGGCTATCTGTGGGCAACATATTTGGCTACTCAAGCTCCTTAAAGCCAAATTATTCCAGCATAAGGACAGCTATCCATCATAGACAAAACAGCAAATCTGCTATCTTGATATTTATCCATTCCGTACTTTTGGAATGTCATAATTCCTTTGTTATATGATATATTGAAACTACATTTTGGATTTAATTTTAAAGGATCACACATTTAAAAGATTGTTTCAAGTCTCAGAGCAGGCATTGGACTTACAAACAGTGCTCATATTGAAAGACTATAATGATTCATAAATGTACTCAATATATTTGCTTTAAGACATGTTCATGAGCTTATGGAGAAATGATGTATAAAGCTATTGCTTGAGGTATGACATGAATCATGTTGACAGGGGTTATTTATGGCATATTTATATCAAATGCCAGTTTTATATGAGTAAGAATCACCTAGAAGACAAACATCTGATAATGATAATAAACCAATCTATACTTGGTTATCATAGATCCAGCATAACTGTGGGCAGCACCATTCCCTGGTCTGTGGCTAAGACTGGATTTGAAGGATAAAAGAAGTGAAGGACAAACCACTGTTAATCTCAGCCCTATTCCTGATTGTAAATGCCATGAAACAAACCACCTCATCTTCCCTGCCATGATGAACTGTGCTCCCTTTCGATGTAAGCAATAACAACTGCGTCCTCGATACATCTTGAGAAATAAGAATTTGAGAAAAGAAAATAATGGTGTATTCCTAGGGACAAGGTCACCAGAAACCCAGGTTGTTCCCATTTTCTATTACACATTTTTTATTTTGCAGACTTTGTGGGCTAATATTTAGCTACAGATTTCATAGTTTAGAAGATCCTTAACAATGTAGGTCTGGCAGATGTTGTTGAAGAGTAGAAGATTTTTCAACACTTTTTTATAAGCATTCTTGATCTCTCCATTCCTGCACATCTGACAAACTCACTAATTTGTTAGTGTAAAAGTAACAGACCTAGAAAGGTGGGACTGCAGTGTTTCTCTTTAGAGTATCTCTTCCCGAGCCAAGGATTCAACAGAGATCACATCCATAGTAGAAGACACTTCCCAGGATCTCAGTGACAGAGACTGTCATGTCTATTGGGTTTATCAAGTGCTAAAGCAGTCAAGATAAGCTGAGAAAATAAGCAGAAAGGAGGTCTCTCAAAGAATAATATGACAAGAATTATCCTGACCTCAGAGCAAAATTCTTTGAAAAATGTTAAAAGCATGCCAGGTGCTATGTTTCTGTTTTCGGACAAAGTCCTAACAAGTGTTCACTGATGAAGGAAGAGACACACATGGTGGTCTCTTCCAGATTCATAAAATGCTGGTCTTTAGTGAAAGAAAATCAATGTATGATCTTCCCAAATTCATTTGGAATGCTGAGAAGCAGTGGGTGGATTTGAATATAGAGTTATGAACATGAAAATAATTTAGCATTACCTAAATTGGGTGGTTATTCTGCCCCAGATATCATATGGTGTACCTTTCTGTAGTAGAGAAAATATTAACTGGTGGACTTGCTCCTGTGCTCTACATATGTACCAGAACTGAAGAGTCCTGATGGAAAGCACAAAATGTAAGCTGAACTTAGTCTTTTGGAAGGAAGGAAAGTCTTGAGAGATGGAAAAATTTCATCTATCACTATCTTCTTATAGAAGATAGGTCTAACAAGTGAAGATGCAGTGGCCATAAGGCAGTCTAGAGACATGGAAAACTAGAGAACATTCTAAAGAAGCTGGTGTGGCATATGTGTATGGTTATATACATTAGGCTAGGGTCCTGGGTAGAAAGTAGCAGAAGTCTTGTGAGTATACACAGTCTGTCTCTCTCTGGGTTTCCTAGATGCCATATGCTCCACCAACTTTGCTTTACCATGTCTTCTTTATGCCATAAGTTTACCTCTCCACTAGCCCCAAATGATGAAACCTAACAATGTGTTGAAATTTCTGAAATTATAAGCCTAGATAAATCTTTCTCATCTTCATAGTGTTATTAGTAATATTTCTTATGTAATGCAAAGTCTAACAGGTTCTCATTATGTGCTGTACTCTTGTAGTTTCAGAGATATTTTTAATTACATAGTCTCAACTGGATAATGAACATAAATATCCTTCTTATGAAGTCAGCTGATATGTAAACTCAGAAAGCAAGAAGGGAAGAAAGAAAGGAAGGAAGGAAGGAAGGAAGGAAGGAAGGAAGGAAGGAAGGAAGGAAGGAAGAAAGAAAGAAAGAAAGAAAAAAAGAAAAAAAGAAAAGAAAGGAGAAAGGAAAGAAAGAAAAGAAAGAAAAAATAGGCCTTTTCTCCATTGGCCTGTACTGACCAGCATAGTATAAATTTTTTCCAAATTACTCATCGCATGACCCATTGTAAGGAGTAACAGATAAAGAAGGAAACGATAGAATATTACAGACAGCTAAATATGATAGTTAAGACCTTACACATTACTCTATATGATGTTGATCTTTGGAGGAAATAATTAAGCTATCAGAGCTAATTATTTCTTTCTCTCTTTCTTTCTTTTCCTCTTGGATGTTGATGGCAATGTCAACTTGGGCTTGTTTGGAATAAGTATCTATGGGCTTCTAGTAATCATTCCTATGCTCTGAAAACTTTAACTAGATCATGGGAGCATCTACTGTCCCACAGATACATTTAGCCATGTATGAAACAAATGCAGCAGATGAGAATTTGCCAAAATACACAATATGTGAGTAGGGGAAACATATACCTAAGATCATGAAGTAAATTAAGATATTCTAAGTGTCAGTGTGTTTACTTGTATACAAAGATCAAAGTCAAAAGTGATGGTGAGCAAAGAATCAAAGCGCCCACTGAAGAGAAGGGGGAAACAATATTTGAATAAAAGAGGATTTTTTAGATTAACATCATTACATTTGTTTTGAAATAGTTTTAAATATTCAACAGAAGTTTATTAGATAAGAACAGGCAAATATTTATTACAATTACATTAGATACCACTAGGAAGGTACCCTAACAGTTCTAACAGGAAAAAATTTTAATAATACAGGTATGTCCTATATTTTTTATTGTCCCTAATGTTACTAACTAGTCACAACAAGTTCAAAACTCACTTGAATTCTTCAACATTTTAAAATACTTTTAATATAAATTTTGCTTTATTCTTGAGACTTTCATACAAATGTTCAATGAAAAATGATCATATCCACCCTCATTTTCCCAAAAACCCACTGTCTCTTTCTCTCTCTCTCTTTCAATACAGTTAGTGATGTCTGCATTAATATTGGTGTGGGAGCATAGGAAATCTATCAGTACACACACACACACACACACACACACACACACACACACACACACACACTACATGACACAAGGGGATGAACAACCACGTCAAAAATTTTCTGCAAATGCTCCAACATCAAACAACAGAGCTTTTTCTTCCCGTCTCATCACCCATAGCATAAAGGATGCCATTATTCTCCCAAAAGTCATCCCTTGTTTTATTATATCCAACTAACTAGAAAAATGTGTCTGGATAATTTTCTTTCCCTGGTGAGGAGGATTAGGCACCATCTGTACCCTTCCTTGTTGGAAGAGCCTATTGACAACCAAAAGTTTGATTCTACCAGTGCTCCTTCTGGGGAACCAATGAGTTTATTGAGCTTCTTCAAAAAGCAATGGATGAAGACTTATGACCAGAAGTATAGTTGACCTTTACAGGTCATCTGGAAGGCCTGAACCCTGTTGGATAATAACTCTCCCATAATTACATGAAGAGGCCCATTTCCCCTAGTCTTATCTAGCATATATATTCTAGACCCTCCTTGTGAATACAAGGCCACATGAAATTATCATAGAATTGTATACAACTGGCTGAAAAGAGTGGCTGGATACACAGATGAGAATTTAATGACCCTCCCTAAGCCCTCTTTCAATTGGCAAACATCAGTACTCACAAGCCCAGCTATGATGACCTCCATCGAGCAGCACAGCTGAACTCATGAAGGTGGTGTCTCTTTGACTTTGAAGGTAGTGTTTTAAATGCGGTGATGAAAGACATGGTGGCAGTGAAAATGTTAAGATAATAAATGAGTTTAAAGGAATGCACACCACACACAAAGATACTAGAAAAGGGACACCCACTCATGCCCACAGAATGACATAATTGAGATTTTGAAAATGGCTATATTATCAATCTTGTCTGCAGATTTGATGCTCATTAAAACACAAATGTCATTCTTTTCTAGAAAACTAGAGACTAGAAAAGCAAACCTAAACTCCACAGAGAAGCATAAAACACATGAATAGTCAAACCATTCTAGACAAAAAGGAACAATGTTCTGCACATCACTGCAAACACTTTTAATTGAAAATGAGTCATTATAATAAACAAACAAACAAAAATACACATGGTACTAGTACAAAACACACATGTAGACCATGGAGATTGTAGAAGACCCAGAAAAAAACTCATGTACACACCAGCCACCATATTTTCAACACATTTCCAAATTCTATTGGAAAGAGAAAAGATCATTTGCAACAAGCAGGCTGGTAAACTTTGCATGTACATGTAAAGAAGCAGTATCAATAATTCATGAAATATACCTCAAAGGAAAGTATTAGAGCTGATGTGATGCTCATTACATAAAGTGATTGCCACACAACCATGGGGACCTGCATCACATCCACATACCCAAACAAAGTGCTAGGTATGATACCATGGGCCTATAATCCCAGCACAGGTGAGGTGCAGACAGGTGAATCTATTGGCCTTAATGGCCAGCTGCACTAGCATAATTTGTGAGTTACAGATAGAATGAAAGAGCATGTGCAAATACAATGGAGAAGAATTGAGGAAACACCACAGGATCAAAAGAAAAGCACAAATGACAAGTAGTTATGGCATGATTATCTTTTCTCCTGCAAGGGCTACACAAAGCACAAGACAATGTTTGGTGTATCTGAGCAACAATGACCCACATTAAAACTGAGCTTGGGAAGTGCTAAAGTAATCTAGAAGGAATGAGAAAAGAAAAAAAAATTAGAAAAATAGTCAAACCCACAAGAATTTTAGAAGATCGGTGATATTATCAAATTAGAATTGCTATGAAAATATTTAAAGAGAGTCCAGTACAGTGCCTATGGACTTGTAGAAGAGTATATTGTCTAGTGTACAGCTCTCTAAATAGAATACAGATTTTGGATATGTCACTGATGCCATGGAAGCAGAATATATGGTTGGTTGAGAATCACTCCAGACAGGTTCTCAACTAATGGTCAGTGTTGCCTGCACACAAGGGTCAAAAATGATACTAAAGACCCACTGTTCAGTTACATTTTTGTCATCCTTGTGGATTTCTGGGAAATTCCCTAGAACCCTGTTTCTCCCTATCCCAGTGATGTTTCCTTCTATTATGGTATCTCTCTCCATACTCTCCCATTCTGTCCCTGTTCCACCTCAACTATCCCATTCCCTTATGTTCTCATCCCCCATTCTGACCCTCCAGAGCCCCCCACCTCCAGTTTACTCATGGAGATCTCATCTATTTTTCCTTACCTTTCTTACACAACTCAGGACCATCCACCTAGGGAAGGCACTACCAATAGTGGGTTGAGTCCTCACCCATCAATTAGCAACCAAGAAAATGCCCCAAGGACATGCCCAAAGGCCTGATAGAAGCAATTATTCACCTGAGGTACCCTTCTTCCAGATGTCTCTAGATTATGTCAATTGACAAATACTAACCAGCACATCCACTATTTGAGAAAAATTGACCTCATAGTGTATTGTGTGCATTTGTTTTCAAAACCACTAATTATAATGGTGGTAGTGTCTCGGTCATACATAACCATTATTGTTGAAGCGTGTTCCCTCTCCAGTTCTATTCTCCTTGGGACTTGTATCATGAGTGCAAGTTGGATTTCATCAAATGTTTCTCAACATTTATTGTGATGATCATTTAATTTTTTCCTTAAGCATATTTTTATGATTTATTATATTTATTGACTTAAGTATATTGAACTATCCTTGAATCTCAGGGACAAAGCTAAGTTGATCACAATCTTCTTGATACATGCCTATATTCAGTTAACAAGTATTTTACTAAGGATTTCTGCACATATGTTCATCAGGGATATCTACCATCTTCTAGTTTTGTTTTGCTGTTGCAGTGTCTTTAAATGGCTTGAGTATTAGAGTAATGCTGGCTTCATAGGAGTTGGGGAGTTTTACTTCTGTTTCTTTAAAAAGAATCATTTAAGACATTTTTTTTTGTTTTGTTATTTTGTTGTTGTTTTTTGAGACAGGTTTTCTCTGTGTAGCTTTGCACCTTTCCTGGAACTCACTCTGTAGCCCAGGCTGGCCTTGAACTCACACAGATCCACCTGGCTCTGCCTCCCAAGTGCTGGGATTAAAGGTGTGCACCACCATCCCCTGGTCATTTAAGACATATTGACTGTAGATCTATAAAAGGTTGGTAGAATTTGCTGTGAATATAGCTGGGCCTAGATATTTTTAATTGAAATATTATTTATATATATTTATATATTTATTCATTAAACGTGGGTGTGTGTAAAACAATAATAATTAAAGAAAAATAAACCATGAATTTGAAAGGGAATCAGAACTGGGAGGATTAGAGGTCATGGAATTTGAGAGGATCATGGAAGGATTTGGAGGGAGAAGAGGGGTCAATAAATTTTTAATTTAAAAAAGTAAGAATTTTAAAAAGCATTAATTAGACTTTCTCAGCTATATAAAGCTTTTTTTATTATCAGACTTAGACAAATTTCTATTCACTTTAGATAGGATAGCAGTGTTACTCACAAAGGAAGTGATTCAATTGCCACACTGGCAATTAATGCAGCATTTGAAGTTACTTAAAAGAGTTTAGGGGAAGAATGGTTGAGTTACAGGAGCATGGTTGAGTTGAGGACAGCTGCATCTCTGGGGAGTGCCCCCCACATCTTTGTAGCTGAAGGATGAAATTTGCTTTACTTAAGTCCTGCCTCTAGGTCACTTTTCACCTCAATGAAGTCCAGCACTCACACCATCCATCCCCAGGGCCATATGCTGTGTGGGAGGGCTGGCGGCACAGCAGGAAGTAAAGTAAAAACCTCATGACTCTTACCTTGAGATGGCTTAACAGCTTCTAATCAGGACACCTGGCCTAGTCATTTTTGTACTGTTTACTGTGTTGCATCCCTGCCTTGGGCTCAAGTGATACTATCAATCTCCACAACCTCTGCTCAATGAAGACTGGAGTTACTTCCATACCCTAAGAAATTAACCGTGTCCCAAAATTCCTGACTTCCTCCAGGTCCTTTAGTCATTCACTCCCCTCTTCCGGAATGTTCTCTGCATCTTTGGTGGGGTCACATAATTATTTCATTGCATTTCCTTAACATTCAAACACAAGGTTGTAGCAACAGTTACACATTCTGAGTGATTTAACTTTTGATGGCCAGGTCACTATCCATGAAACTCTGTAAATTATTTGCCTCTGCACATTAGGCACAGAAGAATAGTAATGTACTGTGAAAATATAAATGTTGGAAAACATATGTTTGTAGGCAAACAAATTAATTTGGCCAGAAAACACCGAAAGTCTTCCTGTTGGCATGTGAACATTGCCACCACAAATCTTCAGCCAGATTTACAGGCTCTGACCATTGGCACAGGATTAAATCTAACTCAAATACATGTGACTGCAACTCTTACAGTTGTGTCACTGTGAGTCTGTGCTTGCTGTTTGGCTTGGGAATTGCCTTAACTTGGGCTGAGCAGGCTCCTTAGAGCAACTGCACAGTAGGAGCCAGAAAGTTGAAACTATGTAAGTCAAACATCATTATGGGATCTTCTACCTCCATATATTTATTACCATTTGCATCCAACACACTGGCAACAGTCTATATCAACGGATGGCCACTAGAGCCTCCCCACTGAACACTCAAAGAAACCTTGTAGGAGGCTATTGAGGAACTAGGAAAAGACAGATCCTTGTTGGACACAGAGACAGGTCGAACACTGAACTTTTTAGTTAAATATTTAAGACAACTGACTCCCAGGCTCTTCTCTCCCTTTAAGCCAAAGATTCAGTGGGATTTTTCCATGCTAGAGGGAACTATTCAGAGGTCTTCTCTACTGAGAACCAAGCACCTCACTGTCTTTGTCTGGATTGTGCTATCTCCTCTGACAGTCCAAACCAGTGAAGTCTGGAGGGGAAAGACAACTCATCCCAGTCCCAAACATAATTCCTGACCACCTCAGCAGACTCAATACCACTTCCATTTCCCTCCTGGAGAGTCTCCTCTGTGTACTTTGTTCTGTTTGTCATACTTTGCCCTCCATGCAGTTTTATCCTTTTAATTGGTGGAGAACAGAAATCCTTTCTTGCAACCCAAGATGACATCATCTTGGTGGCATCAATTTGAGGTCTCATCCTTCCAGATTTTCATGGTCAATACTTACTTAGGCAAACCTAAGAGGCATCAGAGACAAAATGGCTTTTTTTTTCTTTTTTTTTTAATTTATTATATTTGTGTTTTAATTTTACACATCAGCAATGAGATCCTCTGTGTTCCCCCCTCCCACCCCCGCTCCCACCTTCCCCCATCCCCTCCCCTCCATTCCCATCTCCTCTAGGGCCAAGACTCCCCTAGGGATTCATTTAAACCTGGTGGATTCAGTACAGGCAGGTCCAGTCCCCTCCCCCGCTCCTTCCAGGCTGAGCAAAGTGTCCCTGTGTAAGCCAGCTCATACACTAAGGACAGGTCCGGGTTCCACTGCCTGGTGCCTCCCAAAATGTTCAAGCTATTCAGTTGTCTCACTTATCCAGAGGGCCTGCTCCAGCTGGGGGCTCCACAGCCCCTGGCTCATAATTCATGTGCTTCCATTCGTTTGGCTCTTTGTGGCTGTGCTCTTCCAATCTTGGTCTCAACAATTCACACTCTTACAGTCCCTCCTCTTTATCGACAATTGGACTCCTGGAGCTCCACCTAGGGCCCCGGGCAGATTGGTTGCATCAATTTGAGGTCTCATCCTTCCAGACTTTTGTGGTCAATACTTACTTAGGCAAACCTGAGAGGCATCAGAGATAAAACTGCTTTGTGATAGTTTTTGATTGTTTGTTTGTTTGGTTGGTTGGTTGGTTGGTTGGTTGGTTGGTTGGTTGGTTTTTTGAGACAGGGTTTCTCTGTGTAGCTTTGTGCCTTTCCTGGAACTCACTCTGTAGCTCAGGCTGGCCTTGAACTCACAGAGATCTGCCTGCCTCTGCCTCTTGAGTGCTGGGATTAAAGGCGTGAGCACCCTTGCCCGGCGACTCTTTTCTTTATTACTCAAATCTCTGTGTATCTGAGGGCCAAATAATTCTTTCAAGTAGTTTTTCCTGAAACCCCTTACTGGCAGCCAGGCCTAGTGACTGATATTATTTTTCTTGGAGCCAATTGCTGTTAGCTTCCTCCAGGGAGACTTCGTTAATCTTACTTTAGACAATACTGAATTTTATATTTTCAGCCTTGTAATATTTTTTTTCCAATTATCAGTGGGGGTTCCTAACACACTCTGTTGTTCCCTGTTACACCTTTCCTGTTTAAATTCAAATAAAAAGGATCATTTACAAGGTAGTTAGGGATACACAAAAGTTTTTCAAGCAACTGAAATTAAACCAGAGCAATGAATTATTTAACAAAATTACTGTAGATAAGGGGGGAAATGACACCACTAACCTTGTTAACACATATGAAAATGTGTGTCAAGTATATTTTTGTTGTCTCTCCTGCGTGTTCACTCTGACATGTGCCTCTTCAAGATCACATGGACAGTTATTTTCATTAGACTGCTGGCAGGGATGCTATTATCGTATGTATTTTGCAGATGTTACATCAGATATTGGAAATCCTCAGAAGAGGCAAGCCAGCATCAAAATTCTTACTTCATCTTAGATCCCCAGCCTTGACCACTAAGTTCTGCTGCAGCTTCTTAATCACTCTTCCCAGGAACACCTATTTGTTGTTGCCAACCATCCTTCTGTCTGTCTTCATAAAACAGCCAAAGAGATGGTCACCCTAAAACCTCCAACCATACTGGGAGTGGCCTCAGAGGGGAGGAAATAAGGGGGCTAGAAAGATGGGAAAGAGGCTCAAGGAAGACAAATATACATTTTGTTTAAACATTATGTTGGCCAGCTTTCAACTTCTTTTGCCTCTCCAAGCAAAGATTGGCTCCTGGCGTTCCACCCCCAGCCGCAGGAACCTGATCATTAGGGCTTTCAAATATCACACTACATGGTTTCTATAGTATGAACCAAGTTATAGCTCTGTCTTTGGATTATGCACTCTTCAGTAGCTCAAACCAGCTAAATCCAAGAGAAAGGGAAACCCATCTCATCTCCAAACATATAAGAGCCCATAGATGAACATCTGTCATTATCATCTAAAAAGTTTTGAAGCACTGACTGAGCAGCAGAGGCTGGATTAGGAAATAGAAGAAGGGGCGGGGTGAAAATAATGTAGTATTTCTATGTTATGCAGCACACTTTTATTGGTGAAAGGAAATAGGCTAGTGATGCATTTCTGCTTGGAATCATGATGTACACCACAGTTTGGAAATATTACACCTTACAGGAGGGTATGGACTATAAGTTAAACATATTAGTTTGGGGTGGAAACTGTGACTCCAGCCCTGGACCCTTCAAGCAGGCATGTCTGACTAATGCAGTCACAGTGTACACAGGTAGCCATAGAGACAAGAGGGGCTACAAGTATTCCAAATAAGAAAGGTGGGCAGCGGATGAGAATGGAGTTCTTCTTTATTGACCTTGACTGGGCCTATCAGTGTAAGTTCCTCCCAAGATGTTCATTAATTTACCCACTAGAATCACCCACAGAAAATGAAGTCAAATGTCTCATTAAAGTGAGAACATATTTTCTACCTTTTATTTTTACTTTGTTTTTTAAGATTTGTTTATTTATTATGTATACAGTGTTCTGCCTACATGCATGCCTGCAGGCCAGAAGAGGGCACCAGATCTCATTATGGATGGTTGTGAGCCACCATGTGGTTGCTGGGAATTGAACTCAGGACCTCTGGAAGAACAACCAGTGCTCTTAACTGCTGAGCCATCTCTCCAGCCCCTATTTTTACTTTTTTTGAGATGAGATTTCACCATGAATTCTTGGTTGACCTGTAACTTATTACATAGGCCAGACAGACTTTGAACTCACAGAAATTAAACTACCTTGGTCCCTGGGAACTGGGATTAAAGGCATGTGCAACCACAATTGGGTAAGAATGCAAATATCTTGTAGAGATTCAAAAGTTGTAGTGTCTCCCATTTATTCTGCTGTGTTCAACCTTGTTAACTGCAAGAAACAACTTACATATGCTACAGAAACTTTGAATTAAATTAGATTCTATTAACTTATATAATATCTTAGATGAAGAATGACAACATCAATTTATACCTATTTGTAGACATTGTCATAAGCTTTTATATTATGCTAACATCTACTGTCACACAGATTCAGCCAACCAAAATCATGTGTAAAATAATAGAAGTAGCAGAGGAGAATTTAGGAAGACACCAGGCATTAGTGGAAAAAGTCACATCCCATATTATGAGATTAGTGAAGAAATTCCAGAAGCAAGACTGTCTACCTTTGTACTTGGTTAATCTCATAAGTGGTGACAAGCAAGGAACAAAAGAAACCACAGGACAAGAAAACTTTGTGTAGGATAAAGAAGTTTCTCTTGACTAGCATCATTCCATTGATAGTGAACTAGAGTTCAACACTGCCAACATGGAAGAGGAAATTTTAATTAGATGCACCCATAGAAGAAGAACAGGTGGCGGTGGCGCACGCCTTTAATCCCAGCACTTGGGAGGCAGAGGCATGCTGATTTCTGTGAGTTCTAGGCCAGCCTGGTCTACACAGTGAGATCCAAGACAGACACCAAAACTACACAGAGCAACTCTGTCTCAAAACAAAACAAAACAAAAAGAACTACAGGCAAATAAGGAATGAAGAAGGCAGGAAAATTGTCTTCCCCAGAGATGAGCTTTCAGTTGTCAAATACCAAGTGTATTAGATATAACCCTGGAATCATGTAAATGCAAGAAACATTAAATGGACTCGTGTAGGCTATGTTTATAAGTTTAGATATAAATACATGAATCAATAACAACTAAAGAAAAGAGGACCACAATTTCCAGAAAGAGAAAAGAGGGGTGCAAGGGATTGGGTTACAGAGAGAGGCAAAGGAAGGGGAGAAATGATATACTTACTTCATTATAAATGAATAAATAAATAAAAATTTTAAAGAATAGGAAGTCACACAAATGCAAAATCTGTTTCTGTTACTATTTGCTCTTGGAAATTGTAATATAACTATATATGTGTTTTGATCAAATTCACCCCTGATTCCTTCCCCTCCAATCCTCAGATATCTCCAGGATCTCTTTTCCTTCCCAGTGTCACCTGCTTTTTAAAAACCATCAGACTACAAGTAGTGCTGTCGGTACACACATGGGTACAGGGCCATCCTCTGCTCATGGATAGCCTGTCAGGGTGGCATCACTGAAGATACCTGACTGCAGCCCAGTAGTTATCAGTTTCCAAAAACGTCTGAGATAGAAGTTAAACCTAGGAAGTCCATGATGGAATTTTGGCTGACTTGATCGCGTACAGCTCATATGCATACAGTGTTAGCTGCTAGGACTTCTTGTATAACGGTACTGCCACTTCTAGGAAATGCTACTTTTTATCAGTCCACCTCCTCTGCTTCTGTTTCTCATAATAAAACCACTTTTACTTGCCAGTGTTCTTTAGAGGTGCATATTTATAATATATACATGGGATTTATTTTTTTAATTTATTATATTTGTGTTTTAATTTTACACATTAGCCATGGGTTCCCCTGTGTTCCCCCTCCCGCCCCCCCCCCCACCTTCCCTCCTGCCCCTCCCCTCCATTCCCATCTCCTCCAGGGCCAAGACTCCCCTAGGGATTCAATTCAACCTGGTGGATTCAGTACAGGCAGGTCCAGTCTACTCCTTCCAGGCTGAGCAAAGTGTCCCTGTGTAAGCCCAAGGTTCCAAACAGCCAGCTAATGCACTAAGGACAGGTCCCAGTCCCACAATCTGGGTGCCTCCCAAACAGTTCAAGCTATTCAATTGTCTCACTTATCCAGAGGGCCTGATCCAGCTGGGGGCTCCACAGCCCCTGGCTCATAATTCATGTGCTTCCATTTGTTTGGCTATTTGTCCCTGTGCTTTTCCAATCTTGGTCTCAACAATTCATACTCTTATAGTCCCTCCTCTTTCTCCACAATTGGAGTCCTGGAGCTCCACCTGGGGCCTGGACGAGGATCTCTGCATCCACTTCCATCAGTTATTGGATGAGAGTTCCAGCACGATAGTTAGGGTGTTTAGCCATCTGATCACCAGACTAGGTCAGATCTGGCTTTCTGCATTGCCAGCAGTCTACAGAGGATGTATCATTGTGGATTTCTGGGGACCTCTCCAGCACTTTGCCTATTCCTGTTTTCATGTGGCCATCATTTATCATGGTCTGTTATTATAATAGCTTATAGGCTGTGGTCCAGCTAGTCCAACAATGGCTGTCTACCAATGGAAGGTCCAAGAATCCAGGAGTTGTTCACTCCATGAGGCTGGATGTCTCAGCTGATCTTCATCATATTCCAGAATCATGAAGAATTGGGTTCTATTGCCAATGAAGAAATGGACTTGCCAGCAAAAGTGAGAGCAAGCAGGCAAAGAGCTAGATTCCTTCTTCTGTGTCCTTTATAAGGGCTACCAGCAGAAGGCATGTACCAGACTAAAGACATATCTCCCCAGCTTAAAAGATTCAGATTCACATTGAGTCTCCCCACTTCAAACCATTTAATTAAAAAATTCCTCCCAGATACACCCAGATGTTTGGGTTTTAGTTAATTCAAAATGTAGTCAAGTTGACAACCAGGAATAGCCATCACACTACCCCTTTTCAGTTATGATTCCTGAGAATTGGGAAAAGAGGGTATAATATAGATGTCCTATTGGGGGCTTAGGAGCCCACATGTCTTAATCTCTGCATTTTGACACCTTGTTAATCTTTGTACTTATCATATGTAACAAAATGTACCTTCTTTGATGCATGTTGAGAGCTCCACTAACACATGAGTGTAAGGATAGGTGTTTGGGAAACAGTTTAATATTGTGTCCATCTAGCATAACAATAGCAGCACATTCTCTCATAGGGCCTAGGACCTCCCTAGCCATAGGTTCTTAGCCCAGTTAACTGCAGACATGATTCTGCTTTGTGGAGCAACAGGAAGTACCTGGTTTTTTTTTTTTTTTTCATCGTGGTCATGCTGCTGTTATACCAATGGGTATTTTTTGGCAATTCAGTTATTATTGTAGCTCACATGGTTCATTTCTGATTAAGGCTGTTGGTTGCTTCCTTTCCCCCATAGAATGTATAACATCTTGCAACACTTTGAAAGCTTGCTGATAGGGATGAAGCTTAGAGCCTGTTTGATATCCCTATGTCCCATGACTCAGGTAATGTGGGCTCTTCAGAAAAATGGTCTTTTAAGTTCTGGAGTATAACTGACTGCAATGATAATAAGCAGATTTGTTTTGACTATCTATAGACTAAGCTGACAAATAACTGAATGGTGAATAACCCACACCTGGCCCCATGACCTTTTTTAATTGCCTATGATATCTTGGAGAGGCATCACCCTGTTGCATAAACATATTTGATTTAAATCATTTTTTGTGTGTATGTGTATATTTTGGGAAGCTTCTACAATAGTGGATTTCCATTAGTCTTTTTGAAAGGTTTTTAGCATTTTTTATCCTCATAAATCCTCCTTTGCCCTTCCCTCTCCTGCTACACTCACTACACTCATCATATTCAACCATTTCCCTTCCCCTTATCCCCCAATCCTTGAAGTCTTGCTCTTCCACATCAGGAGCCTTTTCTAATCTCCTGATTTCTCCTGAATTACTCCATCTTAAACACACAGATCAAAAGATTCAAAGCTAGGGTCTATATGTGATAGAGAACTTGATCTGGAGTGATTATTAGCAGCTTCATCTATTTACCAGTAAATTTCATAATTTTATTTCTCTTATGTATATGTACCATATTTTAATTTTCCACTTATAAATTGATGGACATTTAGGCTGTTTCCATTTTCCAACTACTGTGAATAGAGCAGCAATAAACATGGATGAATAAGTATCTCTACGCTAGGATATAAAGTCCTTTTGTTATATTCCGAAGTATTATATAGCTGAACTAAGCAGTAGATCTATTTTTAGATTTGTGAGCAAATGCCACACTGATTTACAGATTGGCCATACCACTGCTGTTTCAAAATTAGACTATCATAGGTATGAAGACCACATAAATGGGGCAGCACCATTCCATGAGCTGTAACTCAGACTAAATAAAATGGACAAAGCCAGTAGCTCACCAACATTCATCATTCTTTATTTCTTGATTATGGAAGCAATGTGATTATCAGGCTCACATTTCTTGTTATAATGAACTGTGTCCCCTCATAATAAAATAAACAGTAAACTTTCTCACCCAAATTGCTTTTGTTAAGTATTTGATCTTCATGATCAAAAATGGAGTTTGTGCAAATATCATTATCAATAAGTCATTAGTCTTCATCAATTTGAGGCTCACTCCCAGGAACACTGAGCTGCCTTAGTGTAAGCATCTCACTTTGCTTCCCCTGCCCAGAAGTAAAGAGAGAAATGGACACATTCTCCATCTACTTATCTAAATCTTGCTGTTCAAATTCTCCAATGAATTTCAAGATTATATCCACTTAATACCCATTTAGAATTCAGCACACTATTAAGGTTTCAAGATTACTCCCACACAAGCACTAACCAGGCCCGACCCTTCTTACTTTCTGAGACCAGACAAGATCAGGCAAAATCAACATGGTTCATTATATCTGCAATTTAACAGTGAGAGCCTAATCACAGGTGCTGTGTGCACACATAGGTGGGCAACACTGGTCATTCCTAAGGAACTTCGTTGGAGTGATTCCTATCCAATGGATCTCATTTACAACATTAGCAGGTTCAGTGCTAATATCTGTAACTCTTGACTCTTCATGAAACTGTCTTCTACATTCTAATCTTCCAGAAACACTTAAGTGTCACATCAAACACTCTAGAGTCAAACTTTCCCTAGAAATTCTCACTTGGGGCTAACCCTAACTTCCCCCAGTGCTTCCTCTCAGACACTCTTTTCTGATTCTCACTAATTCCTTCTCAATTGCTTTAGCACTTTATAATCCCAGGTTACACTCCTGCCACTATAACCCAGATCCTCCACAGCCTCTTCTATCCCCATGCTGTAGCTCAGACAGAGGAGGGATTCTACAGAGAACTGCATTAGTCAGCCCCTCCACAGCACCTCTTCTACTGCTATCATCTTTACACCCACAAAGAGTTGGTTTGCCAGGCACAGAGCATTTGGTAGTTGACACTTATCTCTCAGTGAATACATGACAGTCTTCCAATGTCTACTTACCAAAGGAATGAATGGTCTACCAACAAAGAATTCTGCCAGGCATGGCATTCAGCAAGAATCTGTTTAGGGGCTACAAGCAACACAGATGCACTGTCTCCTATACTTATAAAATTGATATAAAGATTCTAACTTAGTTGAGTCTTTGTGGCACAATACAACAAAGCAAGTGCTGTAACCACAGCTCAAGTCACAGACTAGACAGAAAATTTATCCCCTATCTACACTTAATAAATGGTTAACCAAGATGACTCCAAATATCTGTTGAGATAGAAATTAACCCAAAATCATTCACATGTTTTCTGAAACTTGGCTATTGTGAATATTACTGTAATAAAAATCAATGTTCAGAAAAGGAGTAATCAACCTGAAATATGAACAAATGAATGCAAAATTTGGCTACAGAGAACATCAAAGTAAGTGCTCTCTCAAGCAAAACGTTAAAGGTACTTTCAGACAACCACACAAACTTAACTATTGCACCCTCTTTATAGAAAGGCACCAAGAGCACAAAACACAATCCATACCTAGATTGGAAAAGTTCATCAGAGTGAACTAGTAATATAAATAAAATAAAATAAAATAAAATAAAATAAAATAAAATAAATAACTAGACTATTTACTGTCAAGAAAGAAAATAAATAATTAGAATGTTTTTTTCTAAACTAAGGCCCATCCTTTAACCAGTATCTCAGGGTAATTGAATGTGGGGAAGTGTATCCCAATAGATAGGAATTCTCTATACTCCAACCACTAGGAATAACCCATCAAAGTTGTGTTTCTGACTACATGAAGCCAAAACTGTTTCTGGACACCTATGTTATGATATGAAATATAGTTGTTACTTCAATATTCTATTTCCTCCAATGATTTAAAAAACAAATTGTTAAAAAAAATTGATTGAATTTATCCCAGACAAAAATGTTTCAGAAAGGAGAATATTACCCAATTTAATTCCCTCTCTAATACCTCCTTCAGTTTTATAGTTAATACAGAGTCATAGACATGCTAGAGATAATGTTAGGATTTTTTTTTTTTTTTTTTTTTTTTTTTTTTTTTTTTTAGTTTTTCAAGACAGGGTTTCTCTGTATAGCTTTACGCCTTTCCTGGAACTCACTTGGTAGCCCAGGCTGGCCTCGAACTCACAGAAATCCACCTGGCTCTGCCTCCCAAGTGCTGAGATTAAAGGCGTGTGCCACCACTGCCCAGCAATGTTAGGAAATTTTAATGGTGTGTTCCTATGGGTAACATGATGAGGTATCCAGGTTGTTTCCATTCTCTAGTGCATATACAGAGTGTTGGCTATAACATTCTTACCAACTGCTCACCTTCCAGATGTTGTAATACTTGGGTAATTCCTTTGATAGTTGGAGAGTAGAAGACCTTTGGACATAGTTTTAGTGGAGTTACTAGCCTTCTAATTGTTAAGATAAATCTACTTTTTTTGTTAGTGTAAGCCTAGCATAATGATAGGTAAAGGCAGGGACTGCAGTGTTTCCCTATTGAGTATCACCTCTCTAGCCAATGATTCAGCATAGATTGCATTTATAGCATCAGACATTTTGTTGTATCTCAGTGTAGAAACTGCCATGTCAATTGGGTTTATGAAATGCTAAAGCAGTCAAAGTGTAATGATAATAGGAAGAAAACGTGGCCACTGAAAGGAAAACATGGCAGGAATTGTGTTGACATTACAACAAGACTTCCTCAGAAAAACGCTCTGTCAGCAGTAATGCTTCTGTGTCTCTGGGAAAGCTACCAAGTTTGAACAAGAGTTCATTGATTGGATTTAGTGGTGGACTCCTGCCAATTTGTACAATGGTGGATCTTTGGTAAACGTAAGACCAATGAAAATCCATCTGTGGTAACCCCAAATGGCATTTGGAGCACTGAGAACAGTAAATGGATTTGGGTAGTGTAGAGAGACATGAAGGTGGACACAATTAAACATTTTGTATGTTGGGTGCAATCCTGCCCCAATTAATATACTGAGCAGTTTTCTCCAATGGAAGAACAATCATTAGGGATGGATTTGTTCCCAAGGCACATCTTGTATACCAGAGTTGAGAGTATCTTTTGATGATATGAATTTACTGTAAAAATATTTGTTTGGGAGAAAATGAGAACCTTTTACGGTAGAAAATGTAGCCCTGAACATTCTCAGCAGATGAGTCTGCTTAATAGACGTTCAGTAGCCCCAGGGCATCTAAGATACGTGAAAACCAGGAGGATTCTGAAGAAGCAGCTGGAGTGGTAGTTGAGGTGTGACCATATTCCCATTGTTGCCTGACTTTACTGAATAGTCCTCCACATTTCCACAGCCCCATTGAAAAGGTTCCTAGAGGGTGAAGCCAAAGGCATCCATGAGGATAACAGTATATTACACAGGGATAAATATTTCAGTGACTGAAATCTACCCTGGTCTACTCAATATTCATCTTTGAGGAATTATTTTGAGTAACCATGAAAACATTCTCATTTGAAAGAAAGGTTGTTACCTTTTTTAAAAAAATCTATTTAGATGCTGAGGATAAAAACAGTTACACTTGTTGGAACTGGTAGTAAAGGGTTTCATTATCTTATGCTAACCTCTACTGTTTTATAGATAGTGGATCTATCCATTAAAAGGGTAAATAAAGCAGATTAGGCTTTGTAGAATGACAACACATAGGAGTGGAAAAGGCACTCCTCAAAGTGTGAGGTTATTGAAGATACTCATTGTGCTAATTAATGTGTTTCCCCTTAGGTTATACCAAGGTCGGACTCAAAGGTAACGATAAAGAAAACACAAAAGTAACCACACAACAGCAACAACACTAGAATGGTTTCCTTGGCTTTGACACAGGCTTCTAAATGTATGACAGAATACTGCTAGAGATGAATAGGGAGACAACATACTTACCAATTCTTGTAGAATAGCACTAGAGTGTACATATGTTCTATATTGTTTTACTTTCCTCAGCTTTTACAGCCACATAATAACAAGTCCCATACCAGTCACCTATCTTAACATTTAAATCAGAGATAAAATTCAAAACCAAGGAAATATTATGAAACCCGTGGTTTTAAAGCACCATGACCCTTATGTTTAAATCAACAGGGACACAACAACAAAACAGAAAACTACAGCAATTTCTTCCAGGTTAAAACACAAATTAATATTTTAAGTTAGAAACTGCTAAGCCAAAATGAACAGCAGAGTTGAAAGTTCACTGTCCATGATCAACAGAGTTTAAATCCAGTATCCCATGGATTATTGCATATTTCTGAATGAATTAATGTGGTACAGTGAGTGAATATAATAAAAAGCAAACCACATGATACTGTCAAAAGATACAGAATAACTTGAAAATGTCAATTTCCCTTCATGAAAATCATCCAGAAAAATTAAGATAATTAGAATAATGATAGATTTATCTGTTGATCTTTTCAGCCCAGAATAATTTTGTTTACAGTACCTGAGGCTATTTTGGTTTGGTGTATACATATTTAGGATAATTTTGCTTTCTTGTTTGATTGCTTTAGTTATCCTTACATAAGGCTTTATGTGTCTCTATTTCTAATAATTTGACTTTAATATCTACCTTTATCACATATTAATATACTGATTTTTATTCTTTAAAAAATATATGATACATTTTTCATTCTTATATTTTCATGATATTTCTATTTTTCAAAATAAATTTCAATCATCACACAAAATCATGCTTTTAGAAATAACATTTTATTTCTGTATTTTATTGTACCTGACTCTCACTCACTCCCACAAATTTGTTTGTCTCTTCTGCCTCCTTTTTGTCCTCATAGAAGACAATGCATAATTTCATATGATGTAATTTAAATCCACACATTATGGAAAACACATTATGATATATTTCTGTATTCTCTTGAACCATTCCTATACTTTCCCATTCTGAGTACTTTTGGGTGTGTTCTCACCATCACATTCCATTTTCAACATGTGTGCATATAGAATATATGTGTGTGTGTGTGTGTGTGTGTGTGTGTGTATGTGTTTCTGTCTGTGTAAATCTGTACTTTTCATAAGGGGAAAAACCTGGCATTTGTCTCTTTCAGTCTGGCTTACTTTACTTAACAAGATAGTATAAAGTTTAATCTTTTATAACACATGGCATTATTTATTCTTCTTTGTGGTTAAAGTCTATTTAGTGTGTGTGTATTCGCTTTTTATTTGTTGTTTTTATTTGTTCATTCATCTGTCTGTATACAGGACACTGGTATAATTATGATGGAGGTTTGTACTTTCAGTTTCTACTATGATTTCTTTAATAGTTGCATCAGTTTACATTCCTTCCAGCAGTGCATAAACAATCCTCTCCTTACATCACCTTGACACAATTTGTCTTCTTGAATATATCCATTCTGATTCATGTGAGATGATGTTTTGAATACATTTTAATTTGTGTTTTCCTGATGAGCAAATATATTGAACAAATATACTTCACATATGTATTAAGTCTTTGTATTTATTCTCTGGAGCACAGTCTGTTCAATGCTCATTAATCCAGATAAAACAGAAGGATGGATAGATAGAAAGACAGACCCATAAATGGTTAAATACATGATAGAAAATGATGTGATTAGTAATAGTCTGCTGTCAGACATATAGTTGACAAAGATTTGTTTTATTTCTCCCATTCTTTATGCTTTCTGTCTGCTTTGATAGTTTATTACTGTCAATAGGTATTTAATTCCATGAAATTCCATTTGCTCATTCTTGGAATCATTTCTGGTGCTACTAAGGTCCTGTGGAAAATATATACATGTTCAATATTGTAAGTGTATGTCAATCCATGTCTTTCAATGGATCTATTAACTGTTTCTGAATTGATTCTTGGCATTTTGAGAGATACAGACCTAGTTTCATTGTCTAGATGTGCATACACTTTCTTCAGTAACATTTTTAAAAATGCATTTTCATGTTACGATTTTATACTTTTCTTAGATGTTAAGTAGGTGTTAGTCTAGGGTCTTAGAGTAGCATAATTTTAATAATTTATGTGTATGTGTCATGTATGTATCTGGGCTGACAGTTGCCAAAACATGTATGAAAACATTTTTGTGGCAGTCAAAGGTCAACTTGCAGGGCCAGTTTTCTCCCTCTCCTCCTTTAGATCCAAGAATCAACTCAGGTTGCCTTAGTGGCACCTTTACCCACTATTCCATCTCGCCTGCCTTTTTTCTGGATTATTCATTCTCTCTCTTTCATCTACATGTTTGATCATGTGCTGATACTGTGCTGTTTCTGTCACTGTTGATCTCTACTACAAATTTAAATCAGGAAATTTGATAACTCTAACCTTGTTCTTTCTCCATAACATTGCTTGGTGTTTTCAGAACCTTTTTTCCTCCCTATGACTTTTAAATTATTTTCTCAAATTCTCCAAAGAATGTCATTGTGATTTTGCCCATTAAGGTACTTGAGATATTGACCTCATTCAGTAGCCTGTCCAATTTCACAATATTAATTCTGCCAAGCCATAAGTATGTGTGGTCTCTCTATCTTCTAGGGATTCTTCCATTATGATTTACCTTATCTTTATGGTTTTGTTGTTGAGATCTTTTACCTATTTGGAGACATTTATTTCTGGTAATAGTATGTCATTTTTTAAGCAATTATGAAAAACTTTATTTTCCTGTCTTCTTTGCATCAAGTTATAGGTAGCAACTGCATGTTAGTTATACATGCCACAACTGTGCTGAAAGTGCTGATCACATGCAAGAAATATTCTTTGTCAAGTCTTTAATACCTTTTATGTATGAGATCATGATACCTGCATCAAGAGTTAATTACCAATTCCAGAGTATTCTTTTGATTTCTTTCTGTTATATTACTTAAAAATGAGGCAAAGGGCAGAAATAACTTATTACTGATTTTCAAACAAATATTTATGAGGTTTATCCAATGTAATATAATTTGTTTTTCATACATAAGCTTTATAATGTTGATATGTGTTCCTTCTATACATAATTTCCACAAAGCTTTTTTTGATAAAGGGATGCTGAACTTTGCTGGATTCCTTTCCTGCATCTCTTGATTTCTATCTTATTGATGTTCATATGAGAATCATTCTTGTGTTCTTGAGTGGAATTAACATGATCATGGTCAATAAAAGTATTTGTATATTACTAATTTGCTTTTCACGTGTTTCACTAGAAATATTCAGTTTATGAATATAATAAAAATTGATGTGTAACTTTATTGTGTCCTGATATTGTTTTGATATTAGAATAGTAAAAGTTTTAGAGAACAAATCAGATGCTGTCATCTTCCTTTATACTTTATGGAATTGTTTAAAGAGCACTGATCCTTTGTTAAAACTTTGGCAAAATGGCAGTGAATCCATCTAGGCCAGCCCTTTCCTTTCTTCTGTGAGGTTATCACTATTTCAATCTCATTGCTAGTCCTTGATCTCTTTATTTTTTTCACCCTGTATTAATGCTTTCAATGTATATCATAATTACACTGTGTTTTACTTCTTGCATCCATGTGTTTTTGTCTATAATTTTACTTATTTGAGTGATATCTCTAATGGTTTTATGAGAGAATGAGATTTGTCAATCTTTTTTTTTTAAGAACCAATACTTTATTTGGTGTTTTTTATATAGTTCCTTTAGTCTCTTTTAATAATATTTGCCATGACAAGTATCATTTATAAACATAAACCTGTAACACAAATTCTTATTGCTCTTATTCATAAAAACCTGGAGTCAGATATCAGGATGAAAGCTGAAAAATCAGAAAAGTACAGCAGCTAGCCATTAGTTCTTACCTCTACTAAATCCTCAACCAATTGGGGCAAGTTCTTGTCTCTATGAATCCTCAGACTAAATGGCTCAATCCTGTTTCCACCTGCCTCACATTCCTGTTGTCACTTCCCTAGTGTTGGGATTAAAGATGTGAGCTGCCACCACCACCTGGCTCTGTTTTAAACACATTCAGTCTCGTGTAGCCCAGAGTATCCTTGAACTCCTGATATTCCTGCTTCCTCCTCCCAAGTTCTAGGATTAAAGGTGTGTGTCACCACTCCCTGGCCTCTAGTGGCTAAATCCACTCAGATCTCTAGGCAAGCTTTATTTATAAGAGCACAAACAAAATATCACCACATAAACCCTGTCAAAGTTTCATTTGTTGTTCCTGTCTTGAGACTTAATTTTTGAGATCTCTATTTTCAACATAAGAACTCACCTGTGTTAAGAACCTCTTTGATTTGCTTTTGCTGTATCCCAAAGTTTCTGAAACATTGTTTCCATTCTTGCATTATTCCAGAGTTTAAATACATAACCTTGATTTATTCAATGGCATACTGTTTAGTTTGGTCTCTGGGTGCTTCTATAATAAGTTTGTTTTTTTTTTTCTTATAACTGATTGCTAGTTTTATTGCACTTTGTGTTCTGACACCCTCCAGGACATTATTCTGTATCTTTCATACTTAAGGTTTGCTTTATGGCCTAAAATGAGATCTTTAGAAGTATGATCCTTCAAACTTCTAGATTCTTATCCAATCAATAACACTGCATTTCTTTCTTATGGCTTGTAGAATTTTCTTTTAATTTTTATGATGTTAAAACATTGATCTTATGTGGCATCTTCTACTCAGACCTTTCATACAAGGGCTCTTAAATGGAGAAGTGATTCTTTAATTGTAGAGCTAAGATCCTTTACATTTAGGGTTCTTATTCACAAAGTCTTATTCATTCCTACATTTTTTTTTTTAACTTGGTTGGACAGATACTTGTTCTTCCGTATTTTTCCAGGTTAATATTAGAAATTGAGTGAGTTGTTTATTAGGTTGCACATGACTCATTTTTTTTTTTAGGTATAATTTCTATTTTATTTTATTTTTTTACCAGATGGTTTTGCTTCTGTCCTTATGAAGAGAGAGATATTTACATGGGCAGCACCATCAACTCTAGATCATGATGGAGTATTTAGTTCTTCTTGGCTTCCGTTGATGGATTCCTGACCACCTTGCAATTAATGTCACTAATCTTGCAGTAATGCAACTTGATACAGAGCTTGGAAACGATATAAGCATCAAAGACACTGCTTTGGAAATGTCCCTGACAGTACTGAGTTCTACAGTGTTCCAAATGAAGTACTTCTTAACAGCTCTGTCCTTGGCTGTGAGCTGGGCCCAGAGGGTGCAGCAAATTGGTTGCACTTGCCTCTGCCCTTCTTTTGTGGGGTGATTTTTGCTACTGCCACTACTGCTTCTGTTTCTGCCTCCTCCTCTTCTTCTTCTCCTCCTCCTCCCCTTCCTCCTCCTCCTCCTCTTCCTCCTCCTCTTCTCCTCCTCCTCCTCTTCTCCTCCTCCTCCTATTCCTCCTCCTCCTATTCCTCCTCCTCCTCTGTCTCCTCCTCCTCCTCCTCCTCTTCTCCTCCTCCTCCTCTTCTCCTCCTCCTCCTATTCCTCCTCCTCCTCTGTCTCCTCCTCCTATTCCTCCTCCTCCTCTGTCTCCTCCTCCTCCCCCTCCTCCTCCCCTTCCTCCTCCCCCTCTTCCTCCCCTTGCTCCTCCCCCTCTTCCTCCCCCTCCTCCTCCCCTTCCTCCTCCTCCTCCTCCTCCTCCTCCTCTTCTTCTTCTTCTTCTTCTTCTTCTTCTTCTTCTTCTTCTTCTTCTTCTCTTGTTTTCCTCTTCCTCCTCTTCCTCCTTCCTATCCTGCTTCTTGTCATCTTGGAACCTGCAATTGAAAGATGAATGTTTCCTATTCACTTCTTGTTTATCTATTCTTTTCATGGAATGCATACTGTCCTATGTTTCTTGGTAGAAACTATCTTTTTTGCTTTGTTTAAAGAGGTATTTCAGCATCTTCTACAATACTAGTGGCCATAAATGTCTTAATTTAAGCTTCTCTTAACATGTTCTATTGCATTGATAAAATCAGAACTTAACTTCCTGAATAAAACCATCTTGGTGGTCAATTATTTTCTTTCAATTTTTAAATATATTATTTACTATTTTACTACTTTGGACTTTAAGGATTTCTGGTGAGAAGTCTGATACTATTCTAATACGATTGTCTTGGTGAGGAACATGACATATTTCTAATAAAGTCACTATCACTCTGCCTCTGATCTCTCTCTCTCTCTCTCTCTCTCTCTCTCTCTCTCTCTCTCTCTCTCTCGTGTGTGTGTGTGTGTGTGTGTGTGTGTGTGTGTGTGTGTGTTACTCAATCTCTACCTTTCTGTTTCATTTTATTCTTTGTTTCTACATACACATATATACACACACACATACACACACACACACATACACACACACACCTCCTTGTGACAAATAATTGACATAAGCCAATTAAATTAAGGAGAATTGACTATTTTTACAGTTTGTGATTACATTCACCCTTTTTTTAGATTTTTTATTTTATAATTAATTTAATTTTACATATCAGTCAAGGATTCCCCTGTCCTCCTTCCTCCCACCCCCCAATTCCCACCTCCTCCAAGGCAAGGTCTCCCATGAGGAGCCAGCACAGCCTGGTAGATTCAGTTGAAGCAGGTCTAGTCCCCTCCTCCCTACACCAAGGCTGAGCAAAGTGTCTCAGCATAGGCCCTAGGTTCCAAAAATCCAGCTCAAGCACCAAGGACAGGCCCCAGTTCCACTGCCTAGGGGCCTCCCATACAGTTCAAACTAATCAACTGTCTCACTTACCTGGAGGACCTGGTTCAGTTTCATGGGAGCGCCTCAGCTATTGGTTGACAGTTCATGTGTTTCCAGAAGTTTGGCTATTTGTCCCTGTGCTTTTTCCAAACATGGTCTCAATATCTCTTGCTCATGTAATGCCTCCTCTCTCTTGCCAATTGGACTCTTAGAGCTCCACTTGGGGCTTGGCTGTGGATCTCTGCATCCGCTTCCATCATTCATTGGATGAGAGTTCTATCATGACAGGGAGTTTGGCCATTCAATCACCAGAGTAGGTCAGCTCAGGCACTCCCTCGACCGTTGCCAGTAGTCTATAGTAGAGGTATCTTTGTGGATTTCTGGGGGCCTCTTTAGCAATCTGCTTCTTTCTCTTCCCCTGGGGTCTTCATTTATCATGGTACTGGCATAAAAACCAACATGTGAACCAATGGAACCAAACTGAAGACCCTGACATTAATCCACACACCTATGAACATATGATTTTTGACAAAGAAGCCAAAACTATACAATGGGAAAAAGAATGCATCTTCAAAAATGGTGCTGGCATAAATGGATGTCAACATGTAGAAGACTGCAAATAGATCCATATCTGTCACCATGCACAAAACTTAAGTCCAAGTGGATCAAAGACCTCAATATAAATCCAGTTACTCGGAACCTGATAGAAGAGAAAATAGGAAGTAGCCTTGAGTGCATTGGCACTGGAGATCACTTCCTAAATATAACACCAGTAGCACAGACATTGAGAGAAACAATTAATAAATGGGACATTTTGAAACTGAGAAGCTTTTGTAGGGCTAAAGACATGGTCAACAAGATCAAACTACAGTCTACAGAATGGGAAAAGATTTTCACCATCCCCACATCTGACAGAGGGCTGATATCCAGAACATATAAAAAACTCAAGAAATTAGACATCAAAATACCCAACAGTCCAACTAAAAAATGGACAATAGAGCTAAACAGAGAATTCTCAACAGAAGAAGCTGAAATGGCTGAAAGACATTTAAGAATGAGAGTTCTACCACAATAGTTAGGGTGTTTTGGCCATCTGATCACCAGAGTAGGTCAGTTTGGGCTTTCTCTCGACCATTGCCAATAGTCTATTGTGGAGGTATCTTTGTGGATTTCTGGGAACCTCTCTAGCACTTTGCTTCTTCCTATTCCCATGGGGTCTTCAATTATCATGTTCTCTTTTTCCTTGTTCTCCGTCTCTGTTCTTGATCCAGCTGGGATCTCCCACTTCCCTAAGCTCTATTTCCCTCAACCCTTGCCTTTCATTACCCCCCTCACATCCAGTTTGCTCATGTAGATATCATCCATTTCTCTGTTGTTGGGTGATCCCTGTGTCTTTCTTAGGGTCCTCTTTTCTAGGTAGCCTCCCTGGAGTTGTGAGTAGCAGTCTAGTCATCCTTTGTTTTAGATCTAGTATCCATCTATGAGTGAGTACATACTATGTTTGTCTTTCTGAGTCTGAGTTATGTCACTCAGGATGATTTTTTTCTAGTTGTATCATTTGCCTGCAAACTTTATGATGTCATTTTCTTCTCTTCCAAGAAGTACTCCATTGTGTATATGTACCACATTTTGCTCAACATCCTTAGTCCTCAGGAAATGCAAATCAAAATGACTCTGAGATAACATCTTACACCCATCAGAATGGCTAAGATCAAAAACACTGAAGACAGCTATGTTGGAGAGGATGTGGAACAAGGGGAGCACTCCTCTACTGTTGGTGGGAATGCAAACTTGTATAGCCACTTTGGAAATCAATATGGTGCTTCCTTAGAAAATTGGGAATCAACCTCCCTCAAGACCCAGCTATACTACTCTTGGGCATATACCCAAGGAATGCTCTATCATACCACAAGGAAACATGTTCAACAATGTTCATAGCAGCATTATTTGTAATAGCCAGACCCTGGAAACAACCTAAATGCCCTTCAACTGAAGAATGGATAAAGAAAATGTGGTACATATACACAATGGAGTACTAGTCAGCAGAGAAAAACAATGACATCATGAAGTTTGCAAGCAAATGGATACAACTAGAAAATATCCTGAGTGAGGTAACCCAGACTAAGAAGGACAAACATAGTATGTACTCACTCATAAGTGGATACTAGATGTAAAACTAAGGATAGCCAGACTGTAACTCACAACTCCAGGGAGGCTACCTAGTAAAGAGGACCCTAAGAAAGACTAAGGGATTGCCCAATGACAGAGAAATGGATGAGATCTACATGAGCAAACTGGACGTGAGGGAGTGGTGATGGAGGGCAAGGGTCAGGGGAAGAGCTTAGGAGAGCGGGAGGTACTGGCTGGATCAGGAACAAAGAGGGAGAACAAAGAAAGAGGTACCATGATACATTCCACCTTATTAAGGAAGGCACAATGACACTCATAGCTCTTGTCCTTTGTAACAGCAACATAATGACGTTTGCATAGATTTTGGGTGCCTATATGAAAGAGTGTGCTACTAAAATGCACTGGGATTTTTCTTTTTCTCTATCATTCAGAATGAGTTTCCAGCCTATGCTATTATGCTATACCTCATCTCAATTTAGGTTAGATTTAGCTCTTCTTTAATGCTTTCTGGCAATACCTTCAATGCAGGGTTTAGAGACATATCTCTGGAATGATTATTTATCCAGGTGTGTTAAGAATGAAGTTTTCCTGTAATGGATATCTGACTAGAATGACATGGAAGTTTGTTCTCTGATCTTATCTGTTTCAGGATCTAGAAGTTTCCTGTATGTTTGTATTTTCCTTTTTTTCCTCCAATTGGGGAAATGTTTTGCTACATTTTAATTGAGTAAATTCACCATACCTTCCATTTTTATTTCAGATTGCTTCTCTGGCATACAGACTCTTGTCTTTCTTTTGGGTCACTTTCAGGAGTATTCATGCTTGTATAATCTATTTTTCCATGTATGTAAACATACTTTTTTCTTGAACTAAGTCTTCATCCTTGACATTCTTCTGGGTGATTTAGTTCACTGTTCATGTTTTCCATAATGCTGGCAGCATTGTACATTGTGGAGGCTTAGTCACATATTTATGTCAATAGGAAAGAAATAAAAAGAAAAACACATACATATAGATTATAAATAGACAGAAAAAGAATGAAAGGGAGATGTACATAGTGAGACAGAGAAAGATACACACACACACACACACACACACATGAGAGAGAGAGAGAGACAGAGAAACATAGAGACAGATACACATACAGAGAAAGAAAGGGAGGAGAGGGAGAGAGAAAAAGTTGAGAATCCCCTTAGAGGTACATACAATAAAATCTTCTTGTATCAGGTTCCATCTCCTAAATCTTCCACCACCCTAATGCAGATAAAAGCTTCAGCTTCAAGCCTGAGCTCTTGGGGATGGTATAGCTCTATACTGTAACATGACAAATTGTAGACTAAAAAGTTTGGGCTTCACCTTCCCTGCTTTTCTTCATTTCTTAATTGCCCCTTTCTTCCTTTCTCTACCTCCTTCATGATGCCCACACTTTCTCCCTCTCTGTTCCCCTACCTCCCCACCCCAGACTCCAACTGAGGACACAGAATGAACCCCCACAACCTTCAGCCTGATATCTGGGCCTTGCTTGCAGCAGCTGAGCAAAGAGAGGAGATAGAAGATAAGGTGACTCACTAGCTCCAGCCCTTCTGGCCAGGTGAATTGCCAGAGGCTATCCACTGTTGTTCCACAGTGTCTCTCAAAATTATTCTTGATAAATACTGTTCTGAACACTTCACCTGCATAGATGAACCCAGGTGTCTATGTCAGAGATCAGGATAAATTTGTTCCTTAAATGAGATTCTGTACCCACACTGGATTCACTGAGAAATTTATTCAGAAATCCATGGAGGCTACTGTATTGTACTAAAGATATGTCAAACAGTATGTAGGAAAGTCTGGGAACAATGAAAGAATCAGAAAAACAAAATCTGGTGGCTGAATCTGTAAACAAAAAAACAAGTTTACATCTAAGACTCCAAGTAGGAAGAAGCTGAGAATGATGATTAAGATATTGGTTTATATCAAGAGAGAGCAGGACATCTGGGCATGGTTACACCAGGAAAAGAATCAAGTCAAACTCCAAGTTCAAGCTGGTATGCAGCCTGACAGTATGTATAATATGTATAACATTGTTATACAACTCCGTATCAGTTTTCCTTCTGACAGAGAGAAAGAAAAATCACATGGATGTCTTTGAAATGGAGGCAAGGTCAAAAGCAAAGGAAAGTTCTCAAGGAAAATGGTATTTAGAGACTCCTTCCAAAAATATACAGACTCTACTGGAATAGACCTATTTGAATTTAGCTAATCTGAAAAAGAAGCCAAGACAGAATGATGCTGCTAAAATTAGAACAGGAGATTCTTCAACTTATTAATGAGACCAGTAACCTGTTCAAAAAATTCCCACAGACAACATATCACCAATGCTATTACAACAGGGAGCTACTTATTTGGAGATGGACAACAATGTTGACCAAACTGGGGGAAAAAAATGAAAGAATCCTTGAACATTGGTTCTCAGAATGCATAAAAGATGAGAAGAATAGAGAATTCTTTTTTATGATTATTATTCCCTCCTATAATACATCCCGACTTCAGCCTCCCTTCCCTCCTCTCCTCCTAGTCCCTACCACCCATTTCCCCTCTCCCACATATCCACTTCTCTGTTTCCCTTCAGAAAATAGCAGGCCTTCCAGGGCATAACAGGATGTCATAAGACTAGGCACAAACTCTCATATCAAGGCTTGACAGAGCAACCCAGTAAGAGAGAAAGGGTCCCAACAGCAGGCAAAAGAGTCAGAGATACCCCTGCTTCCATTGTTAGGAATCCCACAAACACCCCAAGCTAAATAACCATAGCATGCATGCAGAGGACCTAGCACAGATCCATGCAGGCTCTGTGATTGCCACTTCAGTCACTGTGAGCCCCTATGAGCCCTGGTTAGTAGATTCTGTGGGTCATGTTCTCCTGGTGTCCTCTGGCTCCCACAATCCTTTTTCCCTCCTCCTCTGCAAGACTCTCTAAGCTCCACCTAGTGTTTGACTATAGAGCTCTACATCAACAGAGATTCATTTCAAGAGAGATGAGGACAGTATGGATGGATATCATATCCTGATCAGAGTTCTATTACAGGAAAAATCAATGGAAGATAAAGAGGATATCAAAGAGTCTGAGAGAGAATTTTTGCCCAAGAGACTGACTAGAGTGGACATCTAAATGACATATGGGGAAACAGAAAGTTTGAGCCACACCTCAAGCAACTGCTAGAGTAGCATTGATGGTGAACTCAAATCCCTGGAGCCATGGCCTCAGAGCAGCACAGATTCAGAAGGCTCAGTCCAGATTATGTGATCCTATCACCCAATCAAGAAGCTCCAGTGCTATTTCCATCTTCACCAGAGCCAACAGCAGTGGCAGCAGCCAGGGGTGGCACTAGGTGACCCAAACATGAGCAACCAGGTCATCTCACTCTAGTCTGTCGGGCCTTCTCCCCTGTACAGCCCAGCTGTAACAACAGTAGCAGCAACAACTTTCTGCTCTGACACCCTCTCCTCATCAACTGTCACCCTGGAATAATCTCACGATTTCACAGCAGGCAAATGACCTCAACAACCCTTTCAGACAAATGACATTCAACTGAAGCAGCTGATCCATTCTCATCTCTCTTCCAGCTCCAAATATTCCCCCAGCATTCTCAGCAACTTAGCTCCACCATGACTTCTACAAGCTAGGTGTTCCCTACTTCCAACCACTGCACCTCTCTCCTTGTACCACCTACTCACAATGAATCCTGTCGCTTCAAGGCTACCTGCAAGCCCCTCAACAGATCCAGTTTATTTTTAATATCCCTGGACAGTATGAAGCTAGCAATATCCACTTCTCTCTTCCCCACTCACTCAGACAAATACACAGGCACGCACACATTTACACACCTGGTATCCTATAGCCCCCAGCATGTTCAACAGCTGCCTCTCTCAATAGCCTATTTTATAGCTCATGACTTCTAACCAGCAGCAAAAAACTTACGTGCTTGGGGTCCAGCAGCCTCAGAACCAGATCTCCTTGACAACTAGAGGAGCAGCATGGGAGGCCATATGCAAGGCCCTGAATTTAGTACATTCTGCTGCCTTCTTACCTAGCCCTACTATGTAGTGACTCACAAAACATTGTCCAGCCATCTTTCCAGCAGCCCATGCTAGTACCTCAAGTCAGCCTGTGGAAGGAGGGCTCCTAGCAGGGCCTGTACCCATGTTCAGTATGATCCTGCTAGCACAGCAAACTTGTATGAGTCCTTCTATAGGTTTTCCTCAGCCTCCTTGCTCCAATCATTATCAGATACCTCAGCCTCCGTCTCTCTGAAGATTACCACAAATAGCACAGCAGTACACAAGAATGCCACCTTCTGGACCAAGTGCATTGATCATGCAATTGAATGTGCCTAAAGGACTACAGCACACACACACACACACACACACACACACACATACACACACACACTTATGGTCCAGTAGAATCACTGCAGACATTACAGTGTAGACCAGCAGGGTCAGAAGCCTGGAGACTTGTAAAATCCTGACAGTAACCTCAGGTCAACACACAACGATGCAACAGCCCTGTCCTATCTCTTAGTCTCGAGCACCCTCTCCTGTCACCATGCTGCCTGCACTGGACTCAATCTCCTGCCTTTCTGCATGTAGTCCCACGAGACAGGGGGTCCTTCACAGTGTGGTGGGCACCATCCCCTTGCAGGGGAAGTCATTGCAGTCCATTTGCTCTATGGCCAGTCAATTCACAGTGTGTCAGGGACAGAGTAGATTGGAAAAAAAAAAAAAAAACAGAGCAAGAGACGAGCACTCCACCCACCTAGGAACAGCAAGTGCTCTGCTGGGAATGGTGCTGGAAGTGACAGATGTCCCTGAAGGTGTCACCTACACAGAAGCAGACAAATTTTTCATGAAGCTGGCACAAAGATCCAGTGGTTTGTAACAGACAAACGTGCACATTATGTAATTGTACATACAGATGTTTGCTGAGTATTTTCACTGTAAATTTTATGTAAGCAATCATTGATTGTTTGGAGGAGTTACTTGGGGGTTGGTTTCATTTTTAACTTTAAGAAATATTTGTAAAAATTGACAGAGAATAGACCTCTCTTATACAAAGTCCTTAAAGAGGACAAGTGACTTATAACTTGTCATTGCCAAACAATAGAGATTTTGGTTGTGGGACAGTATATACTTAATGTGTTTCAATCAGCTCATTTTTGTGATTTCCCTAAAATTATTAATTTTTGTTAAGTTCTGGTAAAATGTCAGTGTCATTTAGGAAAATCAAGTCCATGCTCAATTGGTGATAAAATTCATTATTTTATCCCCTCTTCTCTTGGATTATCCCTCATTAGCCTTTCCCTATAGTCTTGTGTTTAAAGCGTTTTTTGGCACTTTCATCTGCCACATCCCCATGCTGAACCATGGCCTACTTATGCCTCGATTGGCCCTATACACTATAAATACTTCATCATCAAAACACCCTTCTTACATTTCTTTTCAAGTCTTAGCATTGTACATCAACTCAGTTCTGGAATGCTTTTCTTAAAATTCAATCAAAATTCCTGAAAAATAGACACCTGAAAACCTCTGTTTGGGGTCTATATCATTCTTATGATGAGTAATTCTGTATTTTATTATGTATATCAATTTCCAGAATTGGACTCTTTCTGTTTTAATGACACTATTGTTATTCTTGCTACAGAGAGACCATTTCTTCAAATGCCATCTTATATTGAAACCCATAGTGTTAAGTACACTCATTCACTCTCATTAAAGAAGGGGTGTTTCAGAATGTCTTTTAAGTATCTTTTCCAGTCACTTTTTGCTGAATCTATATAATACCTGTAGCCACAATAATTCTGTCTGAAAATTTTGATTTCAATTATAGGCCACTTTGAGGCCTTTTACTGTCACACTGGAGAGATTTCCCAGAAGTCTAAAATTCCTTCTTGTTATAAACATATACAGCACAGAAAATTTCACAAAATTGAATTGTCATTTATTTCCAACACCCTCCAATAAATTACTATCACCTGTGTTGGAAATAGGCATAGATCAATGGGAAAAATGTTAAGAGAGAACAGTGTAAGTTGCTTTTGACAACCAATAACTTCTCATGACAATCTCCGGCCTTTTGAATGAAAAGAAAGATGAAATATATCAGAGTAATTAACATTTTGCATACATCCAAGAGGTAATGGAGATGTTGCTAGCTTAGCATGGAGCACAACCTTCTCTACTGTTCTGAAATATGGAACCATAGCAAGGTTTAGATTAAAAACTCCCCAGGCGATGTATGAGAGCCCAGAATGGTTTGGCTAAAACACTGGTGCTATGTGCATCAAGGATTTTTCTCATGTGATAAAAATTTGTCTTGAGTTCCTAAATAGAGAAAGAACTAGACTTGTTTTGCTTTAGACCTGTAAAAATCTCATGTATGAAAGAAGAGATTTTTCTCATGTTGAAACTTCTAAGAAAGCAAGGAACAAAAGAGGCATGGAAGGAGAACATGGGATGCCATGGGTTATGTGAGTCAAAGAGGAAGGTAGCTTAGAGTTCTTGTGAAGTTGGATAATCTTGATAGCACATTATCCTTCATACCCTGTATTTTACTAATTTTTCCTTTATTTTTTATTCCCCTATTCTCTACCTCATAATTATATTTTCTCGGTTCCATTTCAGTATTTTCTTTTTTTTTTTTTTTTTTTGGTCTATCTAGATGTCAGCTGGATTATCGTCCAGTTTCTAAACCTCCTTAATAATCTAATATTTTCTGGAAAGAACCTGGCAATCTTTCCTTTCAGGAGACCCACAGTGAGATAAGCCTATATCCTCATTAGTCATACTCAGTTGACAAACTGAGCCTCCATTGACCAAAGAGTCAAGATTAAGTAAAGGAAATTTAAGTGTTTTAACATTGTATTGAAGTCTTTTTAAGATTAATAGTTTCCTAAGGAATGTCTGTGTGACTAACTCTAAGATGATTGTTCCTAGACAAAATTACTTTGGGGAGTAAAGAAGAGAAGAATAGCGTCTGTTTCCTCTGGTGCCATGTGCTAATTATTTCTTATTGTTGTAGTATGTATTAGTATGAATAGTAGAGAAGAACTGGTAGAGACCACAGGATGAAGTCAACAATGGTCTTTTGCTGTTGTGATTCCACTGACACAGTGGTCTTGATGTATTTCTCTGTCAGTTGCTGGAAAGCATACTTTCAGCCACTTTTCTTCATTAGTGTGGCATCTGGACAATGAGGAAAGAGCATAGTGTGATACAAATGACAGAGATTTAGAGTGGATAGGAAAATATAGGCAGGAATGTCTTCTGCTGAAGTGCCCTAGCTGGTTTTCAGGAAATGCTAGTGAGCCTCAAGGACCCTAAGAGAGGTATCACCAACCTAAGGAATTCACCTTGGGGCACCTTCAGCAGTAAGTCTTTGAAAGGACCCTGTAAGTTGCCCATAGGGGAACTGTTTCTTTTTCTTGGTCCTCTTTCCAGTTCTGACAAAGACAAAGGAATGGATATCAAGAAGCAGGAAAATATGAGAAGTTGTAGGAAATGTCCATCTCACCCTCTCTTATTGTATGACTTGGGACACAAGAAAATGAGGTGGATGCATTATATAATTGCAGCATGTGATGGGGTTGAAGTCACATCAAAGGAGACTTGTTACTCATAGAATAAAGAGATCTTATAGGATGTGTCTATAATGAAGTTGAGGAGAAGAATACCAATAATTGGTCTTGTAAGCTTTAAAATAAAAACAAGGATACAAAGTTCCATGTTTAGGAAAGAGTTGGGAGCAAATGTGATTGAAACACTTTGTGAAAAATTCTCAAATAACTAATAAAATTGTTGAGTTTCTCAAAGTATTCCATTATTTCCAAGTACTACATAGCATGGCTTTGGCTATGCTTTTCTTATTGATGTCATTCTGTTATTCTATTGATCCATATTAACTGTAATTCTAAAGTAAGTGGTAAGTCAACACATTTTTCTCCCAAACATTTATTCTTTGTGCTAGGGTGGTCTCAGTGCTACTGATACATTTAGCGCTAAATGAAACAAAGATACTGACACGTATTTTCACACTTTGGCATAGCTAGAATGTCTCTTTTTATTTTTATAAAGGAGAACAATTACACTCTGGCATACCTTAAAAAGTATGAAATTATAAGTAGCTTAAAATGATGGCTCATCAAGGATCTTCTCAAAATTCTTCAGCATAGCAGCTGTCACCACCAACAAGCACACATCTCAGGTACTTAAGGTAAATATCAATTGTATATGTGTCAACACGAAGGCAGTAGAACAATTTATAAAGAGCAAAAAAGTGACTTTCTTCATCAGCTGCCTGTAAGGAGTCCAGGTCCTTCCAATCAGGGTATGTCTCATTTTCCTCTAGTCCAGGATGAATCTAAAGACCAAATGGGTAGTCAGACACTTAATATTATCACTGATTGTATGACTCTATTTAACATTACTGATTATATTTTTTGTCTTTTTTCCTTCTGAATATTGATTTACATTAGGGGAAATGTTAGTAATGTACAACGTTGATCAGGAGCATGGATTTTCAGAAATCTAGCGCAGAATACTATAAATCTGTCATCTAAAAACTAGGATGGGACCAGTAGCACAGACACCTAGAGAAACAATCAATCAATGGGACCTCTTGAAACTGAGAAGCTTTTGTATAGCAAAGGGCACAGACAAGACAAAGCAACAGCCTACAGAATGGGAAAAGGTCTTCACCAACCACACATTTGATAGAGGGCTGATATCCAGAATATATAAAGAACTCAAGAAATTAGACATCAAAATGCCCAACAGTCCAGTTAAGAAATGGGCTATAGAACTAAACAGAGAATTCTCAACAGAGGAAGTTCAAATGGCTGAAAGACATTTAAGGAATTGCTCAACATCCCTAAGTATTTGGGAAATGCAAATCAAAATGACTCTGAGATACCACCTTACACCTGTCAGAATGGCTAAGATCAAAAACACAGAAGACAGCTTATTCTGGGGAGGATGTGGAGCAAGGGGAACTCTCCTTCACTGGGGTGGGAATGCAAGCTTGTACAGCCACTTTAGAAATCAATATGATGCTTTCTTAGAAAATTGGGAATCCATCTCCCGCAAGACCCAGATACACCACTCTTGGGCATATACCCAAGGATTTCTCAGTCAAACCATAAGGGTACATGCTCAGCTATGTTCATAGCAGCATTGTTTGTAATAGTCAGAACCTGGAAACAACCTAGATGCCCTTCAACTGAAGAATGGATAAAGAAAATGTGGTACATATACACAATGGAGTACCACTCAGCAGAGAAAAACACTGACATCATGAGGTTTCCAGGCAAATGGATGGATCTAGACAAAATCATCCTAAGTGAGGTAACCCAGACTCAGAAAGACAAACATGATATGTACTCACTAATAGGAGGATACTAGATGTAAAACAAAGATGACTAGACTGCTACTCACAACTCCAGGGAGGCTACCTAGAAAACAGGACCCTAAGAAAGACACAGGGATCACCCAATGACAGAGAAATGGATGTGATCTACATGCACAACCTGGATGTGAGTGTAATGTGAGGGTAATGAAGGGCAAGATTTGAGGGAAAGAGAGCTTAGGGGAGCAGGAGATCCCAGCTGGATCAAGAACAGAAAGGGAGAACAAGGAATAACAGACCATGATAAATGAATACCACATGAGAATAGGAAGAAGCAAAGTGCTAGAGAGGTCCCCAGAAATCCACAATGATACCTCCACTGTAGACTGCTGGCAGTGGTCAAGAGAAAGCCATTACTGACCTAGTCTGGTGATTGGATGACCAAACACCCTAACTGTAGTGTTAGAACTCTCATCTAATAACAGATGGAAGTGGATGCAGAGATCCGCAGCCAGGCCCCAGGTGGAGCTTCAGGAGTCTAATTGGCAAGAAAGAGGAAGGATTGTATGAGCCAGAATTATTGAGATCAAGATTGGATAAAGCACAGGGACAAATAGACAAACTAAATGGAAACACATGAACTATGAACCAATAGCTGTGGAGCCCCCAACTGGATCAGACTCTCTGGATCAGTGAGACAACTGAATAGCTTGAACTGTTTGGGAGGCACCCAGGCAGTGGAACTTGGACCTGTCCTTAGTGCATGAGCTGGCTGTTTGGAACCTGGGACTTATGCATGGACACTTTGCTCAGCCTGGGAGGAGGGGACTGGACCTGCCTGGACTGAATCTACCAGGTTGAGCTGAATCCCCAGGGGAGTCTTTGCCCTGGAGGAGATGGGAATGGGGGGTGTGCTGGAGGGAATGTGGGGGCGGGGCAGGACACAGGAGGACAGGGGAACCCTGGCTGATATGTAAAATTAAATTAAATTATATAAAAAAAACTAGGATGGAGACCTGCTTTTCCATTGTCTTATAATAAATTGATACCATTTAAAGTATGGTATTTTGTGACTAAAGAGATAAAGGACCAGGAAATTGTCACCTGAGCATAGATTTCTGTTTTGCCAAGGGACAGTGGAAGAGCTGATGATAGTTTTCTCATTTAGGAGGTAGACAGACCAGGGGTGAATGTGCTAAGAGACAAGGAAATAATCAGGAGCATGTCACTCTGCTCAGGAAAGTTACTCTCTAAATGACTGTAAAGAATGGCTTCTTTTATGTCTATCATAATGGGTAAGTTGAATGCAAGATATGTAGGTGAAGTTTTCTCAGACCGGGTCAGGACCGAGAAATCTTCAGCTACAAAGATGGAGTGCCTATATTGTGCTCTTATGAAGTGAGGTGTGTCAGTTTTATCACTCACTACAGAAGTCATGTCATTAGGGAAAAAGAAAAGTGGGAGGTAAGAAGACTGCTCACCTTGCTCAGTATCATTATGATGCTCTCTAGAAGTTCACTGTTTAGGTTCTCAATGCCTTTGGCTCTTGTTAAAATAGCATCAGGGGCACCTTTCATATCACGGAGTTCAGTCACTAGGTGATGCAGAGGCTTATTCCAGGCATGCACTAAGCTGAGAATCATCTTCAGGAAGTTTTCAAACTATATATCATAAAGGAGCAACAATATTAAGATAAATGAAGTACATGAGGATTAGTTACATGTATCTTTTAATTGGAAAGAATAACATAAATGCTCTTGTAGATAAAAGGGGTGTAGAGCTGTAAATTTCCACCACTCACCTACTTTCTGTGAGAATTAAAAAAGAACTTACATAACTTTTAAAATATAAATTTAAATTTATAATAAAAACATATCAATAACTTATATAAATTACTTTTTGTAATGAGCTATTTTGATCATATTTTCTTGTCCATTTGAAATTCTACCACCTGCTCTCCACGTGAGATCTTACATATTTGATTGTTTTGCTTGTCCATGGGACACCAAGGCTTTGCTTGTTACTCAGAAGTTTCCTACAGAACATGATTTAGAAAAGACAGATGCCTCAAGTATCAAATATATATATCATTAAACTCAGATTCACCATTCTAATAAACTAGATTGATCACAATTACACTAGTTTATTACATTTAGGCTATTTTGCAATATTAATAAAAAGATATCTTAAAGGCACTCACTATTGATAAATGTGATTTCCTGAGTCAACATGATTCTTTGTCCCTAGTCTCTAAAAGAACAATCTATTTCTTGGCATGTACAACAGAAGAACAATGGCACAACCTTGACCTTAATGTGAACATGTATAGAAATCATAATGGAATTCTGACCCTCTAGTGTGTGCTCCCTGCAGGAATCTTACATGAAATTAAATATTTTAGAATGCCTCCTGTATTAACATTCACTATTCTAGTGGTCGTGAAAATGAAGAGAAGAAGGAATCCAATGGTCACAGCAATAGAAAGATGTAAAAAAGTAAAAGGATAGAGGCAAATCAAATGGTGATGACATGCATATAGGTTGCTTGGAGTATGGCAGCATATGCCTAAGAACAACAGCTTGAGTTGATAAATATCAGACATTCCTCCTAGTCACTGTAAAGGTCCATTGCATTAATCTTTTTAATTCCTCATTTTTGTTATCTCAGCTAACTTTTACAAGGCTATTTGTAGTAATGTTTTGTTTTTTAAAAAGAGTAGTCTATGAAGCGCCTAGTCATGGAGTAGGTCTCTAAAAACATCTACAAACATTCTCTATTCCTTTACTTCCTTTTATTATTTTCAAAATGATGTCAAATTAATTCATTGGGAGATAAGTTATAGCAGGAACTTAGAAGGGAAAGATCATAATAATTATGAATGCAGTTGCTGTGATATGTTGACCTCATCACAACTGAGGGCATAGAAACTTTGCATAGTATATAAAGGATTAATTTGTACAGATACTTTTATTAAGGCTCAGAAGAAAGTACAAAAGTCATGACGAATACAAACATAAAAAGAAGAACCAGGAGAATTGTGAGAATCAAGAAGAGTCAGTGTAGTGGTCAATATTGAGAAATGATGCCAATGAGGAGATATTAGTAATAGATAATAATGGCAATTGCTCTCACACATCTTAGGAATACACATAAATGTATTTTTATCCAGGGAAATCCAATTCAGTTAGTAAGTCCTTATATAATAATAAATAAAATCCAGTGACCATCCATTTCTGTGTGGTCTTTGAGAGTTTATTACTCTCCTACAATATTATTTAACATCTGATTTAACTTATAATTTATCAACTATCTCACAAGATTTTTTATTTAACTGCTCACTCTTGCCCCATTTTTCTGCAGGTGTAATTATAGTGTTTATAAGAATCTACAAAATGGCAAAGGCAATGTGTTGCTTCAGTTATTATGTGAAAAACCTGGCCTGAGGACTCACTGAGATATCTCTGGCTTCCTCCACAGTTTCTGGAGTATTAAGAGAAAATGTGTGACAGCTGTTAAGAGTCTCATTCATGTACGTCTTATTCTTGAGGAAATCCAATACCTACAAATGTTAAAATAGAAACTGTGTTAGTTCAGTTTTGGGGATTGAGAAAATGAATCCATAATGAACATATGAATTAATGCAGTAGATCTGTAATTTTTACGAATAAGCACTATATAAAATCTAAGATGAAGAAATTAAAAAGCTTTCCCGTTATCTAGATTTTTCCTATTAAATTTGTAATCTCAATTTGTTTTTCATCTAATTATTTTTTACTTCTCAGACTCTTTCCCTCTTTATCATATTCTTCTGGTCTCACACATCAAAAATTTTTGTTTGAAGAAAAACCCTAAAAATAATAAAATTACAAAATATGAAGGGTTTTAAAGATAACATGCATTTATGGTTTGAGCCTACTGCCATGGTTCCTATGAATCTATATTTATTAGTTTTTATTTTCTGATTGTCTAAACTGAAATGCATGTAGGCATTATAAACTTATATTCTTTCTACTACCACTGAACACATATAACTTGTATTATTCAAAGTAAAACATAATACTTGAATGCAATTTTTCAATATTACTAAGTGTAAATTTATTAATATCTATGAATAATTAAATAAGAAATAGTTATCCTCCTTAGGAAATGCAAATTTCAAATAAATTAAAAACATATAGAAATTAATGTTTACATATTTATCAATATATGAACTTAAATACTGTATTGATTTAAATATAATTTCTGAAATATCCTTTATGTAAATCTGTTAAAAGCTAGTTTGTGAAAGTTTAATGGATTACTATGAATGTTAAGACTTAAAGGATATTAGTCAAGAATGGGGAATAAAAAGATCTTATGAATAAAAAGACAATATCAGCACATATTTATCTCAAATATAGACATTCTTGGGATGCCCATTGTTGTATTGAGAACCTTATCTCTTTTCTCCTACCATTAACTCACTTGAACACATAGCATATAATCAGCAGTAAGTAAGAATCCAATTTCTCTCCTAAACCATCCCTCCAATTGAACAAACTTTGGCCTCTGAAACATCTAAGCAATGATTCCTAGCATTTGAAGGTTCCTAAAAGGCCATTAGCTTTGTATTCTCTCTCCTGGGGATATGGGGTCCTATTAAGCTAGTTCACTCTGTGTACATGCATTACAATGCATTTCTACTTTACAGAAAATTAGTAGTGCACTGAAGAATGACCCTGGAGCCTGAGGACTCAGAGGGATGAGTGGGAGATCAGAGTTCTGTCCCACAGAATCCTTCCACACAATTCTTATAGCTCTGTAGTGTGAACACATGAAAATCATTGTTTTTTTTTTTCTTTTTGTTTTTCTTTCTCATTTCAAATCAGAGATTTCCTAAAGGCCATTCTCATTCTCTTTTTAGTGAGAGATACTTTTTTTTAACTTATTGAGGTAAATTCTTGAGATTTCTTTTGAGGTGTTTATCCTGAAAATTACATTGCTAACCTTAGCAAGGTTTTGAATTGTTTTTTGTTCCTTTGCTTGCTCCCCCCACCTGCTGTGGGTATTATTTTTGTTATTGTTGTTTGTCTTTGAAGAAGGTAGAAATCAGGGGGGTACTTACAAATTTTTTGAACATTTTTGCAGAGAAGCCATCAGAGAACTAAAACATCATGAGGGATGAAAGGAAACTCGTGAGTAAGCACAGAATGAACACATGCATACTGTAAATGAAGAGATGAATTCTCTGGCTCCATTATCTCCTACAAATGCTGCCTGATGTCAAATAGATAACAGACAGCCACTGGGAAGAGATAACTCACGTCCCTTCTAAACCTGCCCTTCCACGAATAAGCCTGAACTGGAAATTTTTTATACAATGACTCCTGGCATTTAAGAGTTTCTGAGAGGCTAATAGCTTCCGATTATTCTTCTTTTTCTCCTACTTGGCATCAAAACAGTTGACATTTGTTCTATGCATTCTAGGAAAGTCACTGTACTGCACTTCTCCTCTACTGGATGTCTACAGTGGATAATTGAAGATGCCACTGGAGACTGGCCTCCCGCAAACAAGGTAAGGAAGTCAAATCTCTTTCTGAGATGTGACTAGTAGGTATTATGTTACAAATGTAAATTTAAGAATAATGTATTTTTAAGAAAAATAGCATGTCACTAGAGGCCAATTTTGTAAGTCACTGAACTCTTTGAAAATCCTTGTGATATCTCAAAACTGCCCCCACCCTCCTTGTTTTATTTTTCAGTTGCTCCTGCTTTCTCTTATCTATGAAACTTGTATTATTAAAAATATGGTTCAGATTATTTCTAGTTAAGACTAGAACACACTAGAGTCATTGGCTAGAAGGCTCTTTTTGTAAAGAAGCCAGAAGTAAGTGAGGTACTTACAAATAATTTTCGCATCTCCACAGTGAGAGCACTGGTGGTCTGGGACAGTGCAATGGCGTGATCAAACAGGTCCTTGAGGGACACCTCACCATGCTCACTCGCCTTGTCATGTATGGGAGCAGAAGTCACAGTCTCCCACTGGAGTAGGTTTGACAAGGACAGCAGCAGGAGTACCCCTACTTATAGAAAAGAAACACAAGGTACACTGGACCTAGCCATCTGTGATTATCAACATGATTCTTTCTTGGTTACCAAGAAAAATGTTACCTCTTCCAGACCTGCCACTGTCTGCTCTGTCACTGTACAGCTGTGCTAGTGAATAGACATCTTCAAATGAAAAAAAATCCAATTAGGTAACTACATGGATATGTAGTTTCTGAACTTGGTGGTAGTTCCTATTTTGGGGATTGTTATCGGAAATTATTGTGAAGTTTTCAGACATTTGAGCTTAAACTATTGAGTGAGTATTTTTAAGTCATTCTCTGGGGAATTTCTGCTGAGGTTAAGTAGTCACCATCTCCTGTACCTTTTTCTTATAGTGTAGACAATGTTTGCATTGTGACAAGGACAGCACACTGCCCTTTCAACTTCATTCCTTATGGAAATAAACACAAAGTGGCCTGTTGCTCAGTACTGGAGATGGAGAGACTCCTGCCATGAAAGGGATTCCATGGCTAGCATTGCTCGCTCACAATAATGATCCCATTCATTTGCCATGCTACCAAAAGCTTCAGGTTGTTTTCTCTGTGAATTTGAGCCTCATCACAACTGTGTAGGTAGACTGGGCTAATGCATTAAACTATACTGATGAATGAGGAGCCTTACAGGGTTAAGTGATTTTCCTGAAATCTTATTCTTAGCTGGTGTGAGAAGCAAAATGCCAACACTATAGACTTTGCACCCCACATTGGCCAGTCTCAAATGTCTTGGGCTTTCATACAGATTAGGGTGGAAGAGACGATGCCTATAATCTTGAATCTCAATGTCACCAGGCATTGTTATTTGTAAAGTACAAACTTTACCTTTGATCACATGCCCTGCTAGTTTAGATTTTCATCTACTTCCATGGCTCTATCATACATTCTCCCTTTTCTTTTACAGTGACTGGTGTTGGTTTCATCACCAATTTTATTTCAGAGATGGACAGAAACAGAACTGTAACATATCAGTAATTTACACACTCAGCAGGATTGAACTAACATATGTCTCAGCATGAAAAATCCATTCACATTTAGTGATAGAAATCTGAAAAAAATTCTCTGTTCTATGAAACTTTTAATGAATACAATTGGAAATGTATAACATAAAATTAGGACACTGGTAAGACTTTTTTCATGGAAAATGCTTAAACTTAAATACTAAAAAATAACTAAACATACCAAAATCTTTGTACAATGCAAGATAACTATCAACAATTTGCATGCAAAAATATACTTCAGAAAATTATTCTAAAAAATAAATTTTCAAAAACATGATGCTTCTTCAAATTTATATTCTGTTTCATAGATATTTATATATTAAGTAAATATATCTGCTTTCCTGTCATTTGTCATCTGAAGGATTTTCATAGTTTAAGGAGAGTACAAGGGGTCAAGATCATGATGGGGAAACCCACAGAGACAGCTGACGTGGAATAGTTGGAGCTCACTGACTATCTGGACTGACAGCTGGGGAACCTGCATAGGAATGAACTACACCCTCTAAATGTGGGTGACAGTTGTGTGGCATGGACAGTATGAGGGGCCACTGGTAGTGGGACCAGGATTTATCCCTAGTACATGACCTGACTTTTTGGAGCCCATTCCCTATAGAAAGACACCTTGCTCAGGGTATCCCTCCATAGGGATACAGGGGGAAAGGGCTTGTCCTACCTCAACTTGATATCCAGACTTTGTTGACTCCCCTTGGGTGGCTTTACTGTATCTGAGGAGCTGATCAGGCGTAGGGTGAGAAGGAGGTGGAGAGTAAGCAGGGGAAGGGGAGGAAGGGGGAACTGTGGTGTGGAAAAAATTAAATAAAAATAAAAAATAAGTGTACAAGGAAACTAATGACTTGGTTTTTCACTTCATAAAATGAAGTTTGTTTTTGTTAACAGATCCATTTAATTGGAATTATTGTCAGGAAAAGAAAAGCAAATACTAGCAGTGATTCACATTCTGAAAAGGATATTTTGCTTGATGAAATTGACAAAACAAGATAGCTCTTCTAGCCTTGTCTAATTTGCTTCTAGAGTTGAAGATATGATGAATTTCACTCAATTCATGCAACTCCTAGCAGAGACCTAGGAACCAGAACATGCTACTTTCTTCTACAGTAGTTACATATGGAACTCATCAAATTTTGTGGTCTCATTACAATCAAATGTCTCAGTAACTGCAATTTTGACTTTTAGAGGTGGGTCAGTCCACATTCTGGAACTCTTTGTGTTATACATTGCTGAGCAGACTCATTGTAGGTCTCTTCAGTTAGACATAGGTACTACTATTCTTTTCTACTTAGATCAACAAAGATCATGCAAAAAGTCTCTAGAGATTGCTGTCTATCTCCACAGTAAGAAGGCTTCCCTTTTGGAATCACTGATGTCCAAGTATATTGTGCAGTTATGTTCTAGAGCAATGATTAGAAACTACTTCTCTGTTCCATTTAGCTTTACTTTTGTGAGTTGGGCATAAATAAAGGTCAATGCATGTCATGTGTAAGAGCAAAACACCAAAGAGGCAAATGGTCCAAACTAGCTTTGCAAAACAATGCATTGTTTAAGCTCACTAAGAAGAAGTTGGGAAAGAATTACTTACATAGGGATGGCTGAGTCAAAGACGGCAACATCTCTGAAGAGTCTGGCCACAGCTGAACTGCTGATTCGGGATAGCTGCTTCAAAGCCGTTCTGCTTTAAGTTAATTTTCCACCGCTACATATTGCAGTAGACTGTGCCCAGGGCCATCAACTGCTAGGAGGCGGGCGGAAGGACACGCCTGCAATCTCAGTGACGGCTCCATGTTTCCTTCCCCTCAGAGGATGTCAACAGCATCGTAACAATGGTCATATCTACATTATTCAGTGTATTTCAGGGTCAAGATGAAATTATAAATAACCAGAGTCATCTCTATCCCAAGAAGATGGAATTTCACAAGCTAGGAAAGTAACTATGCCTTAGACCATTATTTTTTCCTTTAGGTTCTTATGTATTTTGGTGACCACTTCTGAAATATTTCCTGAATATTGGATAAGATGACCTGTTTGTTTCATGGTTTCTGAACAATGGAACACAAGACCACAGGATGAATCACATGCTGAACAGCTTAACCTTTATTAGTCTTTGCAGGTATCCATGGGCCACTGAAACTGTTTGCCATTATTTTATATTCTAGGCCCATAAGAATAACACAAGTTGCAAATGCAGATATTTAGAAGGCTTTTGCATTAGCAAATGAAATTCATGTCCTGAAACAACATCAGTGAATTTCTCATTAGTGTCTAAGACTTGACCTCTATAGACTTTGAGCGAGGCTTATTGTAACAATCAGGTTCTTTCCATAGAACTAACTTTAAATCTATTCTAGATGTATTGGGCTACATCTATATGAGGTGGGACACTATTGGATGAGCTGATACATCTGGTTTGGTTCACAAATTACCTTAACTTGGACTTAATAAAAGTCTCTTTGTGACAATTCTCAACAGTAGCCTGTTATCATGTGGCACTATACAAGTCAAGCAATGCTATGTTTTCTTCTATCTAATCAGATTTCTACTTATAATGAAACCAGAGCATGTGACTTCTCATTCCATTGTCCCTTATTTTTGGTACTTTTATATCTAAGGTACTGTTATATTAGACAGCTGGCTACTGGAGCCTCACTGTCACACACTCATAGGAAGACTCTGGGCAAATGAGGTACAAAGAAGAGTTCATTCAAAAGAAGAAGAGGTACAACTGGCAGTTCTCTGATAGCGAGTAGGATTCTAATGCTTTGGTGACTACAAGACCAATGAAAAGCAATTTGGATCACTGAGCTTAATATATCGTTAGATGTATTAAGAAACAGGGCCATGAAGATGACAATTATATCACATCTCTTATGTTAAGTAATTATCCTGCCACAAATATTATACAGTGTACTTCCTCAAATAAAAGGTAATACACACACTTTAGACACATCTCTGCTTGAGATCATGGTATGTATCCGAAGTAGGGAGTCTTACCTGGGAGTAAGACAAATAAGTTGAACTTATTTTTTAGAGGAAAGAAAAGCATTTGTGGTGGAAATTTTTCATCTAACCCTGAAATCTTTCCACAGACAGATGTGACCAATAAAAAAGCAGTGGCCAGAGAGTCTGGAAGCCAACAAATCAGGAGTGTTCTTAACAAGATAACTGGGTTGGCAGGTGTGAATTGTCCTTTCCCCCACTTACCTGAACTGGGCTTATCAGTTCAAGTTCCTCTCAAGTTATCTATTCTTTTGTCCACTGGAAGATCCCACAAATACAGAAGCAAAATGTTCCTAGAAAAGACAATGTCTTATGGATACATAAAGGTGGCAATGACTCCCATTCACTCTGCTCTGCCCAAAATTGATATTTAAAGGAATAAACTGAAATACGTCATGGAGTATTTCATTTGTAAGTTCTATCTTATTCAGTTTTTCTAAGATTTCATTTTTATGTTAACTATTATATGCATGTGTGTATATGTTTGAGTTGGGGTTTGGCACACAGGTGCAATGCCCATGGAAGGCAGAAAAGGGTGTTGTATTTCCTGAAGCTGGATCTATTGGCAGTTGTGAGCCACCTTGCCCTGATGCTGGGAATCAAATGTATTTTTTCTATAGGAGCACTATGCACTCTTAAAACGCTGAGGCATATCTCTAGCTCCTGCTTATATTTGTTTGCCTTTTTCACTTCTTAAATATTCAATTTATTTATTAGTGTTTTTATTGAAATAGAATTATATCACTCCACCTCCATTTCCTCCCTCCAGCCCCACCCAAAGACCCTTCCTTTAACCCCTCCTATGGTGACTCCACTTTCAAGTTGATAGTCTCTTCTATTTTATATTTGTTTAATGCACACACATATGTGAGTGTTGTTATATAAAAATGCAAACTGATGAGTTTATTTTTGTTGTTTGTATGAATATAGTTTTAAAACTAAGTACTCTTCATTGAACATCCCGTAAAAGGGCTCATCCATAGGAAAGGCTAAGTCTCTTTCTAGCAGTCAATAGTTGCCTACAGTTCTTTGTCTAGGGGTGGAACCCTCTGGAAATTTCCTCTTCCATATTAAGATGTCCATTGATATTGCTACTCTGCTCTCATTTATGTAGCCACTCCATTTTTAGAATGGAGTGGTTGATGCAGACTTTCTGATATTCTGGCTCTTTCAGTCATTCTGTCCCCTCTTCTGAAATGTTCCCTGAGCCATCAGTGCAGGCACTGTGATGTAGTTGTGTCTATTAGAGCTGGGGTTCTCATGACCCTTTGATCTCTGCATTGTGTCCAGTTTTGGGTTTCAGTGACAGTTTCCATTTGTTGCAAAAAGAAGCTTCTTGGTGAAGGGTGGCAGCTACACTTATCTGTAGCTGTAAGGATAAGATTCAGAATGTAATAAGGAATTACCCTGGTCACGAATGTGAAGGTAGTGGGTTTTTTCTAAGGTCCAATGACCTTACTAGAGCAGAGATTAGGTTTTCTCCATGAAGGATGATTTTTCTCTTGTTGAGTGAAACTTAAATCAAATTAGAGTGCTGTTTGTTACCATCAACATGTGAGTACTACTCACTGTACCTTTAGGCATACCTTGCCTTGCTGGTGTTTGTTATACTTCATAGGTGTTTCAGCTGGGTAGGACTGTTTAATTGCTTTTCCTCTCTTCATAGTGTGCACAGTATTTTCTGGATCTCTGGAAGCTAGACCACAGGGAAGAGGCTTTGAAGTCAGATCCAAATTGAATTGTCTGAGTTGTGTGTCCTAAATATGTAATGTCTTGTCTTCATCAATAGGGGCCTCCCTTAAACTCTGAGAAGCAACCAAGGCTTTACTGATATCTACATTGTTTTAGGAGTCATATATATATATATATATATATATATATATATATATATATATATATATATATATATACATACCCACTTTTTGGATCTAAATTACTTCATTCAATATCATCTTTTCTAGGTTCACCCATTTCTCTGAAAACTTCATGCTTTCATTTTAACAGCTGAATAGTACTCCATTGTACATACATACCACATTTTCATTATCTATTCATCAGATAAAGTACATGTAGATTGTTTACATTTCCAGGATATCCTGAATATACTAGAAGCAATTGTTTTCTGTTTTTTAATCCTCCTAGGTGCTGAATTCCTATATTAGCTCATAATTGTTTGGAGGTTTTATCATTGACTTTTAATAGCCCATCCTATTACAAATGTTCATTATGTTATGCTAACATCTACCATCTCATAGATTCATATTGCCTATAAAAACAAACAGAGCAAATGAAATTTACGAAGACATCATTTATGAGAGGAAAAAGACATATTGGAATGCAGGGAGTTATTGAAAATCTACATTCAAGGCTAGGAGGTGGTGGCGCACGCTTTTAATCCCAGAACTTGGGAGGCAGAGCCAGGCGGATCTCTGTGAGTTCAAGGCCAGCCTGGGCTACCAACTGAGTTCCAGGAAAGGCGCAAAGCTATACAGGGAAACCCTGTCTAGAAGAAAAAAATCTACATTCAAGAGTGTTTTCTTTTGTACTAAGATGTATCTTATTGGTAATACAAAATGAAGTACTAGAGAAACTATAGTACAGGAAAATAATACATGTGGGATAACAGATGTTTCTCCACACTCTAACGGCTCTGTTGACTTTAGCATGGACACTAGTTATTTGCTGTTTGGAATTACATACATGTCTATAATGTTTTCATTAAATCCATTCCCTCCCAACTCTTTTTGTAATCCCAACACTGCTTTTCCTTCCCAATTTCATGCAAACTTTTACAAACAATCCACTAAGTACACTTAGTGTTGCCAATATACGCAATAGTATAAGGACATCCACTGAGGCAATGGCTATTTATATTTCTAAAGGATGACATGAAATCTGAATCTCCCTCCCCAAACAGCCATTGATTGAAAACAACTCCTTATCCATCATCAGGACTTTATAGGCCCTCTTATAACCATGCTGGAATTTTGGCTGAATTGATCATGTGCAGATCTTTTGTATACACTGACAACTGTGTGTGCAAAGTATTATGTCTATAAAATTCTATTTCATATCAGTATTCCTCTATTTCTGGTTCTGATAACAAATCTATATTAGTTTTGTCTTGTTGGAAAAGGCCTTCAATCTAATTAGAAAGTAGTCAGATATTCCTATTACAGTTGTGCTGTTATTGTGAAAATGAGCTTAGATTGCAGTCCAGCAGTCACTATAGCTTTAAGGGTTCACAACTGGGAAAGGCTGCTGATTACTTCTCTTCCCCAGTAACATGCACTGTACCTTCTGACACTATGAAAGCTGTGCAGTAGAGATGAAATATCTAAGTCAATCAAGCATGATATCTTTATGTGTGGTGTCTTCAGTAATAGGATCTTACAATCAAGTTGTTGTGGCTAACTGAAAGAAATGATAAGAGGCTGTATTCTTTTATGGGAGGCCTCTCAAATCCAAAGAAACAACAGCTCAAAGAGATCTGAGAACAACTGACTTTGCAGTGATTCCATACAATGAGAAACCCTCTACTATATTAACAGATTCATTACCGGCCTTTAGAATTCTTGTCACTGAACTGTCCTCTCAACATTAAAACATTCCTAAAACAATTGTGTTCATTTGACCCTCTGTCAAACTTTATCCAGAATTTCTGCTTCTGAGGTATCCTAAGTAGCCTCAAATTCTTCTTTCTGTGACCTTATTGCATTTTCATTTTTTTCCTAAGTCACCACACTTCAATTACTTTCATACTATACAAGTCTGTTTTATTTTATTTTTTAACTTCTCATTAGGTTTATTCATTCATTTGTTTATTCATTTATTTATTTATTTTACAGCTTGACCACAGTCCCCCCCATTGTCTCCTCCCAGTCCCCATGCCCCCCCTCCCTCTGCCCCCCCCCCCCAATCTACTTCTCCACTTCTGTTTAGAAAAGGGCAGGGCTCCCATGGATATCAGCAAAATATGGCATATACAGATCTATTTTAAACACCAGTCACTGTTACACAGATTCATTAAGGCTCTCATGTCCTTATAAAGTTGTCAATACAAGAAAAGAGAGATTCTAAAAAGAAATGCATGGGTTCATCCACTGTATATTGCACCTCTCATAGTATATCCATTTTCAATGTTCCAGAATTTAGTTTCTTTACTAGACTTAAATAATTTGGGAACTGATGCTGTTCTATGATTGAATATCTTTGCTTACCCCAAAATAGACTGTCAGTAAAGGAGTTAGCCATGAATGCAATTGAGCTAGAATTAAGAAGCACAAATTGATCATTTCTGATCCCTATAAAATTCTTATAGAAATTCTAGAATATTTATGTGAATCTTTATTGTATGATCCAACAAAGATAGTACTCTATCCATGATTTAGGCCTCAGGCTTTCCAGATGATTTATCTCCTGTTCCCACTTATTATACAATTTACCAAGATGACTCTCAATGTCTGTCTGTCACTGAAATGTACAGACAGAGATTAAACCATTGAACAAATGAATACAAAACCAGACTACATCTAAAAGGAAATAAAGTGAGTGCTCTGGCAAGCAAAATGTTAGATAATGAAAAGACATTCAACAAAAGTACTCTTTTTTTTTTTACACTAAGAACACAAAACAATACATATCTGGACTGTAAGAACTTTCCAATGCATGAAACTTGATAACCAGACTACTGTTAATAGGCAATTAAATGAATAATTAGAATGTTCTCTCAAAAACCTCTTTTCTCTAAAAATTCTTCTCTGTGTAATTCATCACCTGAGTGTGATTGAACTGGGGAAAAACATCCCGTCAGGTGGGATTCTCTCCATTATAATTACAGTGAACAGTTAATCAAACATAGATTTCCGGTTATACTAATATCAAGCTACTCTTGGCACCGAGGTCAATAAGCCTGCTGCCTCTGTTTTTGGCTTTCAAAGATTTGGGGAAAAATTTGCTAAGAAAATCAACTGACTTGATTTAGCCTGGACAGAATGTTGGAGGAAGGGAGAAAGTTCTACAAGTTAATCCCCTCATCAAAGCATGTTACTCTCTTGTCATTTATCCAAAGCCATAGATATGCACCACATCATTTACGGTCAGAGATATTACAAAAATGCACTGGTGCAATCTTAAGAACAAGGGAACCAGTGACCCAAGCTGTCTGTAATCTTTAATATAGATACAAATATTCAGAGATATGAGATCTTCAGTAATTGTAGGTCTGGCAAATAAGGGTGCTTCATAGCTGGAGATGGAAGATTTTTCAACATTCTTTAGAAGATATTATTGATCTTTAAATTCCCACATTGCTGACAAATCTACTAATTTTGTAAGTGTAAACTTAACAGCCTGGTGAAGAAAGGGTGAGACTTCAGTGTTTATCTTTATAGAGTATCTCCTCTCCAAACAGGGATTCAGCATAGATCATATATAGAGCAAGTGATATTTTGCTAGATCTCAGTGACAGAGACTGTTCTGTAAATTTGATTTGAGAAGTTCTAAATCAATCAAGATGAGTTGAAAAAATGAGTGAAATAAACAGTAAAGGGGGACTGCTCAAAGAAAAACTAGATCAAGAATTATGATGAACTCAAAGCAGACTTCGGAAAATTTTAGTAGTGATCCTGGGGAGGCTCTAAGTTCCCAACAAAAAATCGTTGATTGGAGAAAGAGGTGAAGGAAGTGATCTTCGAACTTGTAGAATTCTGAATCTTTGGGGAACTCAAGATCAACGAGAATCAATCCATGGTAAGCCTCAAGTCCATCTGAAGCATGGAGCAGCTGTGGATGGATGTAGATACAGAGCCATGCAGATGAAAATGCTCTACCATTTCTTAAGTTAGGGAACCATCTTGTCCCAAATAATATGCTGTGAGCTTTTCTCTGCTGAAAGAATATATGCCAAAGGTGCATTTGCTCCTGGGACTCATGGTGTACCCAAGAGGTGGAGAGTTTTGTCTGATGGCACAAGGGTAAGAGGAACATATTTGTTTGTGAGGAAATGACAGTCTTTGGGTCTGGAAAATCTTTGTGCAACCCTTGGCCCTTTCAGCAGGCAGGGATATGGGAGAGATGCAGTGGCAACCAGATCGCCTAGAGGCAATGAGAGCAAGGGCACATTCTGGAAAAACAACAGGGACACCAGATGACAATGAGATTGTTCCCCTTTAATGCTGACTGAACAGAGGAATATGAGTTCCTCCCAAGTTGTCTATTTCCTCGTCTATTTGGAGCAGCCCCAGATAGAATTGTGAAGTACCTCCTTTAGAATAAGAGCATATGGAAGTGATTTGTGCCATGAAAGAGAACTGCCACCTAGTATGAAATCAAGTTGAGACTTTGTCAGCAATAAGGGCTATTTTTTCACCAAATATGTTGTTTGTGGGAGACTTCACAGTCTTTTCACAGTCTTTCCTACATTCTGATAAAGTGGAAGGAACAGACATTGAAAACTAGGAAGTGAAGAAGCTGAGTTCTTTTCTGAATTCTCTGCTGTGGGACTTGAACCAGAAGAGGAAGGTGGGGATGTATTAAACAGTTTATATGTTAGATGAAGTTGAAAGTAGACCAAAAGAAACTTATTAGACAGAATGAAAAAGGCATACAGAATGCATCTAGGATGATTATGAATTCAAAGGAGCATAGTGGAAGGAAGTTATTAGAGAAGTCTTTAGCTGTTTAGTAATTCTTGTTATACTATCATTTTCTGTTCATGGTAAAGCTCTGTGATAACTGTATTTCCTATCATTTCACTGTGAATGCTGGCTTATAGAAATGGCTGACTTTCTTAAGGTATTCCAATATTTCTAAGTTCTTAGTAGTATTACTGCTCTTTTAATAGTGATCTTAGTCATGATCTGAAGTTGATCCAGATGATAGACTAGAAGCCAAAATAGGCTGAATGGCAGATTAAAGGCTAATAGTTTATCCCTCCATCTGCTACATCTCCAGTCCAAGAAAGAATTCATTCAATACTATCACAAATTTATTTTAGCACTGGACCCAGGAACTTTCTTAATCATGGGACTGAACTTGCTATTACTAGTATAGTAAAAACATGGTAGCTACCACTGTATGTAAGGATGTTCACCCTGGCAAACTATACTAAAAGACTCCTACAAGGAAATCTATAAAAGCATTGAGGATTTAACTTTTACTACAGGAGTAATTAAATAAAAATGAAGCACAATATATAAAAAATCTATGGGACATTGTGAAAAAGTATTAATATAAAAAGTTGGCCACCCTACCAAAAACAACCTACACATTCAATATAGTCTACATAAAAAGTACAGTGCAATTCTTCACAGAAGAAAAATATAACCATTGATTTCCTGTGGAAGCATAATCAATTAACTCTTATTCAGGCCTTACAGACTCACATGGTCCATGAGCATAGCCTCTGTCATACTATTAACATATTATATAGAACTCTGGTTTGAGATCAGCATAATTATTGACATATTTTCCTTTAAGTGTCTCCTTTTATAATTTCTTTTTCACACTTCTTGATTGATTTAGCCTTTCACAAATCCACATTCCATGACATTCTCTCTCATATACATCTAGCAATGCATGTCTTACTGTAATAAGCACAATCTTTTGCTGAATCCTAAAATGGAAAAGAAATATTGTAAAATAAAATGCTAAAGTCACATCATTTATCTATTTTTATATTAAAAGAATTACTGGGTTTGTCAGGCATTTAGGGACAGGGGGACCAAGAACCACTAAAAAGAAGATAGAAAAAATTTCTGTCTCCAACTACCAAAGAAATGGACCCAGCAACATCTACTAGGGCTACCATTGGCTAGGATCATATACCCAGCATAATCCGTACTTGTAATAGAGGATGGGGACAACTCGGGTGACTGGCTTCTTTGATCCTAAGAATGCACTCTTGAAATTCTCTCACATTCATGTCTAAAAGTGATATAGTTTATTTCAATAATTGAATAAATTATAAGATAGTTGCATGCACAGAAGAGTGAGTTCCATTAGATAGATTTCTCATTCAACATGTTTAAACAGGCTAAAATGAGTAAATATTATTTCTTTTATTAAATTGTTTTCCCAAATTTGTGGGAAAATAGAAAACTGAAGCAACAGGTTTATGGAACTATGTACCCATCAGCAATTTAGCTTTAATGCACCCTGGAGAAAAGATTTTATTAAGTAACTGCTTCCAGAAATTAGAGTGTAGGAATTCCATGTGTTATGATGTTTTCTCCCAGGTAAATCACCTTAGGATTTTGGTTGCCTGCAAGTCCATACTGAAGAATAGGAAGAGAAAGTAACTTTTCAAGCTCGGAAAGAATATTTTAGTTATCTATTTCCTTTCTTGTCAATGATAGTCAAGTTATTCATTTTCAAAAGTAGAGGAGTCCCTCGTGAATTGTTTTGAGATGCTGATGAATTTCTGCTTATGTTTCCCATTTGTAAAGACTGTTTTTATTGAATGCTGTGTGGAACAGGATCATTCATATTTTGATTGACAGAACACTCACGTTATTTGCTGCTCTATATAAACCAGTTTTGATTCACTTGTTCAGATTTAGGTTTAATTTTTACCTTCACATTTTGCTAACAACAAGCTTTTGTAGCAATTTGTAGCAACATTGGAATAAGTGATGACATTGGATAAACTATTAAATTGATCTGAGGCTTGAATAGTGGATATTTTCTGTTTTATTGTATTGTGTAATAAGGATTTCAAATACACTTTGAACATTTCCATTGCAATTTTTAGTGGTATAGGGAATGTGGAATCTAAGCTATGTTTCTCTGGCCAGAATTCTAGCTAACTTCCATCCCTAGCAGATGCCTTTTGTTGTTCAATCCATCTCTTTATTGAACAGAGTTTGGGAGACTGTTGAATATTTTCTCAAATAGGCATCAGCTCCCACTGCAGTATGCCTGATAAGAAGAGAATTTGTGAGTACAAACATCATAATCGTGTGAAAGATAAAAGGAGGGACTCCTGTGTTTCTCTTCAGAAATCTCCTGTCTGGACCAGAGTAGATGGAACAATAAGGTCTAGGAATTTCAGAATAATGATGCCTAGTGTGAAAATAAGGCTGGTAAAGTGCTAAAGTGAATGAAACGTGATGAATAAGAAAAAAAGTGAGAAAGGTACACTTGGAAAGAAGCATGTTGGGAGACTGGGGTCGCCTGCAAGTATAGTTTCTAGGGACAGTTTGACTGAGGGCTGGATGTCACACTAAAATGTTTCTTAAAGATGAAAATGTTGAGAGTTCAGTTCACTGAAGATAGAAGGAGGTACAGGTGTTAGCAGTGAACCTGCTGCTGTGGTGAAGGAGATGGAATCCATGCAGGCATTTTATTTGCAGAATGGTCATTGTTGCTGGCATACGTAGGCACAGAGCACTACTGACTAGACTCTCACTGTTAATTTATAGATGTATTGAATTCCCACTAACACACTAAAAACTACTGTTTTGCTGAATGTTCAACTAATTGAGCATAAATCCTTAACAAATAACAATTGTAGGAGTTAACAGACAGTAATCAGCAGGATATAGGTATAGACATAGTAACATTAAAGTGGAATAGTTTTAGCTTAAGCTATGAGTGGACAATAATCTCTACCAAACATATCATACAGTGTAAAATGTATAGTAAAAGATCTATAACATGGGTAGGTGCCAGTTACAATACAGGGTGTACCAGCATTGAAAAGAGTCATCTAAAGACATGAAATCAGGTTGAGTTTTGCAATCATGGAAAATAAGAACTATTGAATGTGAACATTGCTCTTCCAGCTCTGGGCCCTTTCAGCACACATGTATGGCTGATAAACAGGATGTGCCCACGGAGTCAGCCTGAAGCCAGTCTTACACAAGTAGCCAGGTAAAATGGCAAGGACATGCAATCAAGAATGGACCTGGCCCCCCACTTCCTCATGGTCAACACAAGCCAGGCCCCTGGCCAGCACAAATAATAAGCTGCATATGCCAAAGTACCAGTTGTTTTGGAAAGTGCCTCAAGGTGATGAGCACTAAAGTTTTGTAAGTGATGACATTTGTACAAATTCCATTTTTTTGGTGATCTGCTAAATCTGATAAAGGCAATTTTGATATGGTAGAGTTAATTGTGGCTAATATTGCAGTGGAATTTCATTAGAGCAAGGCAGATGACACAGCTGATCGTATTGCTCCCACCATCAGGAAGCTGCAGGGACAATGCTGTTTCTGCACTTACCTTGTCCCTTTCATTAAGTCTGAGACACAAACCATGGAGGGATACTACTCATAAATTAACCCTCTTGCCTAAAGTAGCAAGATATAGACTCTTCCTCATAAAACTACCCAGAGGTTTGTCTCTTATGGAATTCTAGAGCCTATCAAGCTACCAATCTATATTAGCAATCACAGTTCTAACCTCTGTCAACATGACACATAACTATAATATTTTATGCAATAATTTTCTGTCCCTTTCCACATGGTTTATACCTTTGTCATAGCACATGACTCATTGGGCCTGTTCATGAGTCCCCATAGTGAATCAGAGTTTCAACACTGTTCATTCATCCACTATCTCTACTTAGACTCAAGGCAATTTCTTGATTGTGAGATTCTTATTGTTGGATTGGTACAACATCAAAGATGAAACATTCCCTTGCAACAAGAAGGAATATGGCATGATATCTACAACCATGTAAGGCACTACCTAGGGTATACCATGTTGTCCACAATTTCACTCTTTGGAGGAAACAAAACAAAGATCTTTTCATTACATAGTATAATGTAATAATTGTTTTTCTTTGTAATGATTCCTATATATGCTGAATTCATTCCAACTTGCACTTGTTTGTGACAGAGAATACCAGGCCATTGATGATTCTGATAACCATCTGCAAGAGTTGACTATATAAAGATAGCATCTAGTATTGTAAATATTTCAAAGGCCTTCTCTAAGCAAAGACAACAGTTAATTTGAAGGCAGTAGCCTGCCATTGTTGGAAGAAGTCTAAGTCAAAAACTACAAGGTTACTGAAATATCCCAAGATCCAGTTACTGGCTTCTTATGAGTTATACAACAGTGAGGCCCTATTGACTACTTATGTAATAAACTGTCAGTGGATTAGGTATAAGCAATACTAAATATAAGAGACCATAGAATGAGATGCCACAAGTCATGAATGTTTGAAGTGTATAAATCCATCAGGCAGATCTAATGCTAGTATTTTACTTCCATGGGACCAAGTGGAAGTATCCTGGCTACTGCCAGGAAATGTCACTAAGGAATCTGTTCAGCCAAAGTCAGTGACATTACCAAGCCAAGCAGGATGTATAGATTTATCTAATAGTGGTACAACTATTATAAAAATAAAATAGAGCCGGGCGTTGGTGGTGCACGCCTTTAATCCCAGCACTCAGGAGGCAGAGCCAGGTGGATCTCTGTGAGTTCGAGGCCAGACTGGGCTACCAAGTGAGTTCCAGAAAAGGCACAAAGCTACAGAGAGAAACCCCATCTCAAAAAACCAAAAATAAAATAAAATAAAATAAAATAAAATAAAATAAAATAGATAAGTATGTTTGAATTTAAGTCTAATTCCATGGATATAACCTGTGTTTATTCACTGTAAATCTAGCTGAAATTCTGTAAGTGGGGTTATCATAGGCTCCAACTATAAGGTGTTTGATGTTTTTTCTAATAATGAATGTGCTTACCTACCAAAAGTCCCTCTAAACATTTGTATCTGGCCCTACACTATGTTCTTATGTGCCTACAATTTAAAGGCAAATGCTAATCAGTGTTCCAAGGATATTGGAAAAGACTCACAAGGCTAAATTGCTCAAAATTTCTGACTCTTTCTTGACCTTCTTCCCAGTGCTCCAAAAACAATGAAATCAGTATTTTGACACATCTATGATTCAGTGAAAATTTCAGAAGTAATAACTAAAATATAAGAACATGAAGAAAATAATGAATGCTTTGGGCACAGCAAGAAAGTCACATGTCTTCATGAAGCAGAGTTTACTGGTGTGAATTACAATGCAATTTGGACTCTAATCACATACTTAGAATAAAATAAGCAATGCAGTTATACATAGGTTAATCATCATGACAATTAGGCTGTAAAACAGCCCCTGAGGGGGGAGAGTCAAGGTATCCTCAGCTTGGATTTGCATATTACTTCCTCCTGCCCCTGGCAGTATATGGCCTTGGGGATAGTGTGAAACACTATATAGGAGGGAAAATTAACTTTAGGTACGATTGTTGTGGGGAAGATTTCTTAAGTTGGAGCCGTGCTGCTGTGGGACTCTTCAGAGATGCAGCTGTCTTTAACTCATCCATGCTTTTGTAAGTAACTCATTACTAATGTGCTTTTAAATGACAACTTTACACATTACATTGTTTTACAAAGCTGGATTGGGCAGTTTTATTTTTTTGGGTGTTGTTCCTATATGGTATTCTGGTTCCCAAGCTCTAATAGACTCTGTAGAGGTAGAGCTGTCTTTAATTCAACTCTGCTCATGTCAGAAACTCTTCTCCAGAATTCCTCCAGTTAACCATAATTGAACATTGCCTTATTTTAAAATGAAACTGGTTTGGACAGGTTTGTTGTTGTTGTTGTTGTTGGACTTGGTTGTTCTGTGTGTGTGTGTGTGTGTGTGTGTGTGTGTGCGCGCATGTGCTGTGCATGTATGCATGTGTGTGTGCATTTGTGCGTGCATGCCTGTGTAGGTGTGTGTGTCTGTGTACATGTGTGTGTGCATGTGTGTGCATATGTGTGTGTGTGTGCGCATGTGCTGTGCATGTATGCATGTGTGTGTGCATTTGTGCGTGCATGCCTGTGTAGGTGTGTGTGTCTGTGTACATGTGTGTGTGCATGTGTGTGCATATGTGTGTGTGTGTGTGTGTGTGTGTGTGTGTGTGTGTGTGTGTGTTATTATTCTCATATATGCAGTGAATGGAAATTTTCCACCAGGGAAGTCAGAAGGAGCTGAGAAATATTTTCTAACTATTGCTCTAGAAAACAACTGCACAGTGAACTGATGCATCATTGGTTCTGAAAGGGAAGTCTTCTTACCTGGAGACATCCAGCAATGGCTATAGTCATTTTGCATTGACTTAATTGCCCTAAGTGGAAAACAGGAACAGCACCTGTCTCTGGTGGTAGAGACCAGCAGTGAGTAATTTTAACAATTCGTGTTGAAGAGAGTTACAAAACATGGAATGATCCACCTCATAGAGCCAAACTTGCAAACATTGATATTTTTAGTCAGAGTAACAACAAGAGTGGGTACAATTTGTTACATCTGTAGAAGGAAGAACATAACATATTCTGATTTCTGGGTATTGCTTGTCTTGAATGAACTGAATCATATTTCCAGTTTTGTCCAGAGAGTAGATAAAGCTAGTAGATGTGGCTCTCTATAGCTTTGAGAATTTCTGTTAAGCAAAGTACTCTTTAATACAAAAGACGCTTTGCTAATATTTACCTTTATTTTCTTGATAATATTTCCAAGTAAAATGAATTATTAACATCTGAAAATTTCACAAAGGCAAGCTTTTAAATTTTCTGAAGTTATAAGCCAAAACCCTTAGCTCCTTTCACTCCACTTAGATTGTGAAACTCTTTCAGATGATAAATTAAAGATATGCATATATGATTATATTTATTTTGCAAATAAGTATCTCTCATGTATAAAATAAATTTAGAAAACTTTAATGATTTTTGAACAGCTTTCTTCTATAATAGAAATTATCTGAATATTTTTTATTTTATTTGAAAAGGTTCCTGTTTACCTGTATACCACAGAGTATTTTGATAGTTTTAGTTATTTTGCAATATTTAGTTCGTGTTTTCCATTATAAATTTTATTAAGTTTCTAAATTTCTGATGTGCATATCCAGCTCCATTTATCACAGCTTCTGAGGGTCAAGGAGTCTTTTCAGATTAGTGTCACTGAAGATGTATAAACTTTCCACTTTGGGACATTGATGGTAATTCATAGTATTGAGACTATAAATTATCCATATGTTATGGGTTTTTTGTTCTTTTATGAAAAATGAGTGGATTATGATACAAATCCAGCTCATTAGAAAACACTTAGTATCTGTGTTACACAAAGAAGATAAAAGCAACTTCTTACCACATGGGTTATCCAACCACCTGGGCAGTGTGTGGCAGTGTACAATGCTGACAACCTGCCACAACACAAGCCTCAGGTGCTGGCCAAGAACTCCACTGTCAGTGTGGAGACTCCTCAAACTACTGAGAGAGAGACAATAAAAAATTGTAGAATATCTACATGCAATCTATTTCATCATCATGGTTGGTAGAAACCATAAATCCAGAAGAAAAGTATGAACATTTTGACAAACGAAGAAATACATGACATTATTACACTGAGCTGGAAGGTCCACAATGTGGCTTCATTTTCATAACACATTCTCTTTGTCATAAGTATTTGTAAGTAAATAATCATGAGTTTATTCCCATTTTGCCATGAAAATAAACCCAGAAACAGAACTGTTCTTCTTACATTGGTGTCCAAAATACTAATATTAGACACTGAGTTAAAGTTAGAAATTTGGAGACTGGAGTGATGGCTCAGTGGATAAAAACAATTGCTTTTCTTCAACAAGACCTGGGTTTTGTTCCTACCTCCAACTTGGCTGCTCACAACTTTATCTTTAATCCCAGAAAAACTGACTCCTTCTTCTGGCCTCTGTGGGTACCAGGCATACATCTCTCTCTCTCTCTCTCTCTCTCTCTCTCTCTCTCTCTCTCTCTCTCTCTCTCACACACACACACACACACACACACACACACACATACACACACACACACACACACACACACACAAACTGCTACACATAAAATTAACAATTAAAAACATTACAAATTCATGAGTGTGTTACTGAAAACCAGCAGAAAACCACAAGACCTTGAACTATCTGGAGAGATAGGCTTGAACACACACTGGCACACTTAAGTTAGACTCCAAAAGTTTGGAGAATGCAGAAGCAATTCCAGGAGTAATAAAGAACTGCCAAGAGACCCTCATATTACCAAATATGAATATGAGAAAGTATAATCCTCTACTTGAATATCCTCCTTGGAAAATGCTCATTATTCTCACAAAATTAAACAACAATTTGTACAAAGGAGGCCACTGTTAGCAAAGGCTTAGATTGATGACGTCACTGTTGATAAACTCAGATGACTAGATCTCAGAATCATTATTCTCCTTTAACAGGGACGCTGCTTCTACTACTGATGTCCAACCTGCTCCTGTGGGAGGATGTGGCCTCAGTGCCCATGTGTTTAATGAGGAATGGGCGCTGCTTTGCTCCTTTGGGAGAAATGCTTGATCGAGCAGTCCGTTTGTCTGAGCACATAAGTAACCAAGCGTTTGAAATGTTCACTGAATTCGTAAGTACTGCCCCCTGATTTCCAACTTCTTGCCAGATTGTTACTCCATTAAAATGGTTAGTTTATAGTATAGTCTAAAGTGGAAAGCATCATGGTCCAAACTTCAAACAATGTGCTTCATAGGTAGAAAAAAAATAGAGGCAACAAGATTGTGAAACCAGAAAATAGGGGAGTTTCATGGAATGCCAGATATTTGTCAAGATATAATCTTAGTTTTTGCTACTGTTAAACTTTTATTAATTCATTGTTGTGACATAAATACACACAAAAAAGACATGCTGAGGAAAGATTTGACTCTCAAGTATCTGGTAGGCTAGTCTTTGTTTGCATTACTCACTTTTAGATTCTGTATTATCTAAAAGTGAAGAATGTATTGCAGTGACTTGCAAAGGTTAAATAGCATTAAAGACACTGAAGCCATGTCAGGAGAAAAAGAAAATTAACATTCAATCTTCATATTCACAAATGTTATTAATAATTTTAAACTAGTCAAGATATGTAATTTAATAGCAAAGAGCCTGATGCAGGGAAATAGGTCAGGTATTCATGATGAAGACATCTTTAAGGCTTTATGACACATGTTCTAATCCAGCCAATGAAGTAACTAACAATGATATCTGCTCTATATTAATGGGCTTGTCAGAACTTGGCTCAATCCTTGCAAGCCCATATATTTCTAACATTTATTTAAAATATTATTGTTTCTGCCATTTACATTTCCTGATGGGTCACCTACGACATTCAGAATCATCCCAAAAATTCATTCAAACTTCCAAATATGTCATCAGTAGTAGTTCTGAATAATAGACATTTTACAAAATATTTATAAGTACATAACAAATAAATATTGATGAGAATATGAAAAAATCTATTAATGTTCTATTTTAATTGGTTCATGGTTTAATATTTTCTAGTATATTCTGCATAGGGTATAACTTAATTTTGTCATAATCAATAAATAGTTTTTTTGTTATTTCTAATGAACTAAATGAGGAATACCTGTGTAGATGCCAAGGTATTTTTAAGAAAAGTTGTTTACCATGGCATTTGCCACAAATGATACTTTAAAAAATTGGTGCTTGGTAGCCATGTTGGTTTTTGCTGAGTAGCAAAGCTAAGCATAGTAAATGGAAGGAAGTTTGGGAAGTTTAGAAGTAATATGAGTAGAAAATAAGACTACAGATTGAATGTAAATGTTGTTAAATTGCTCATTTCCTTACTATATTAATATTTTATTTTAAAAATGAAACATCTATCAAATACATTAATGTGTTGATCACTGATTCATTTACACAAATTGTAGTCACCAACTAATTACATATTTTATCATTTCCAGGATAGTCAGTATGCCCAGAGCCACCAGCTTATTAGAAAGAACCTTAAAAAATGCCACACATCTTCGCTCGATCTTCCCAGGATTAAAGCTCTGGAGACACATGTGAGTCACCACCCTTGGCATTTCGTTCACACTGGCTTGGCCATACTATAAGTTACTGTAGTCAATGTATTGAATATGAGAATAATATCTGCAAGAAATGGACATGGGTTGAGTAACAAAAAGAAATTTTATTATATAGCTCATAAATTGTAAGGAAAATTTGCCAAGTAACATTTAACAGATCTATAAATCCTTTATGGAGAGGACCCTCTTTCAATGCCAAACCTTTGGGATCTATATATCCTATAGAAAAAGTTCAATTATCATTGCCATTCACTGTTAAGGGCAGTAATGTGGATTTATACAATGCCAATGTGGTTGTATTTATCTTATGTTGCTAACGGACCGTGTTGACAGCTCTTTATATTACTAACTTTTCACTAATTCTTCTTGGCACCTCCTGGTCCTACCTATGTTTCTGATCCCAAGGGTTGACTCCTAACTGATTGTTCTGCCTTTGCCCATGTCACACCTGAAAGTCAGCTGAAGAAAGGAGCACAGTTAACATTCTAAGATGTTCCACAGTGTGTAACTGTCCCCATGGCATGCTGACAAGGCTACATATCACACATACCTCATATAACTCCTAATCCATATCATCTCTCATTTCTGATTTCCTGCCAAAAATGAGCTCAAAGTAATTTAAACTAAACATTATTGTATATCCTTGCATAATCCTACACTTAGAATGCATAGTCCGTGTACGGCTTAAGGGCTAAAACATTGTGTCTCTACAATTCTTACTAAAATAATGATGAATTAATGAAAGAAAGTAGGTAAAGCAAAGCTGAAGTGAGAATACATTTAATAAAAGCTACTACTATAGGGATTGGGGATTTAGTTAAGTGGTAGAACACTTGCCTAGCAAGTGCAAGGGCATGTGTTCTGTCCTCAGCTCCAAAAAAATAAATATAAAAATAAATAAAAGCTATTACTTTGCTAACAACTTTAAACTACTCTACTGAAATTTCTGAATTCAATCTACTCAAGTTTTATAGACAAGTTCAAGGAAAATACTTTATATCTTCATATAATTTACAAGAAAATGTTTTAAATGCACGCACAATTAACAAAGAAAGCTTATTTCACCCTTTTGAGTAAAAACTGTGTCTAATGCTGTTTCTTTTCACTTATTTTCATATGATTGTTCAAATATGGTTACTTAGCCAATCACCCTACTGAAATTAGTGGAAAGCTTGTTGAATGCCTGGAAAGTCCCCATGTATCATCTAGTGAAAGAAATGCCTTCCTTGAACGACATCCCTGCTACTGTCCTCGCCAAAGCCAGAGACATTGAAGAAAAGAACACAGGACTCCTGGAGGGGGTTAGGAGCATTCTCATCCAGGTGAGCAGTCCTTTCCACTTCTCTGTTTTTCTTCTTAATAAACCAAGTCACCAGGGCAAGGAGAATTGAGTTTTGCAAAATGTCTCTTTATAAAAGAGAACTGTATTTATAATTTTTTTCTTTTTTCTTATTAAGAAATTTTCTACTCACTCCACATACCATCCACAGATCCCCTCTTCTCCCTCTTCCTACCCGCCAGCCCTCTTTCCCAAGCTACCCCGCATCCCCACATCCTCTGTATTATTTGTACAATTGAATAAGAGTAGTTGAAAAGCAAGAACAAATAAGAAAAAGAGAAATCTGTCTACCATGATTACAATCTTAAACATTGTAGAAAATATCGAATCACCATGTTGTACACAATATATATGCAATTGACATATGTCTATTAAAAGGAAACATGTTTACATAAAAAAGAGAGTACTGTAGGCACTGAACTATCACAGACACACCATTTAAGGAGAAACTGGTAATTTCAACCATCTAAGGGGTATTTCATTCAAAACAGCACATCCCAGGGACCTCAGAAGAAAACATCTGCTCATCATTTATACTGGGACAGGACTCTTCATAGTCCAAAAGTCTATCACTCAGGCACTTGAGCAGATCTCTTAGCATGGTTATCCCTTGACTACTTGCACCTTAAACTGTCAAGTTCAAAAGTCACTGAATCTCATATTTGGGGTGTATACATTATATGAAGAATTTATTTGGTTGAAAATAAGGAAGGACAATGTTTCAATGTAAGAACCTATTGAGAAAAAAAGGACAAGTCAGGAACGATGTTGAAGATATGTAACATTACTTAAGAGATTGAATGGGCACTGGATTTTTCCTTGTACTTTTCTCAAATCCATATCTAAAATTAAGTAACGTCATGTCAGTCCATTCCTCAACTTCTGCAAGACTTTAGTTTATCAGGCAGAAAATGTATACATCAGTTTGTCACATTTTAGGTACCTTGGTTCAGTTCTCATGAAAATCCACACATTTGGTGGAGTTTAGCAAACTTACTCTCCTCAAGGATTTATTCCACATTTTAAACGCTGTGCACCCCAAAATACTAAACTATAATTGATCTTTGACTCTCCTTTTGATGATCAGATTCAAAGTAGAGATGAGAGAAATGAGAACTACCCTACGTGGTCTGGACTGGCAGGCTTGAAGTCGGACAGCGAAGAGACTCGCCTGTTTGCATTTTATAACCTGATGCGCTGTGCGGGCAGAAATGCTCAAAAGGTTGAATCTTCTCTCAAGATCGTGAAGTGCAAAATATTAAAACAAAACAACTGTTAAGCCCTTCCTACCACATCTGTTTCTGAGATGCTACTGGATGATCTGTTGCTGTGAAACTTCCTTTAAGTTTTCCTCTTCTGAATGCATGTTTGATGTGATAATTATCTTCCTTTAAAATAAAAACTGACTCCATATATGCTACCCTCTGAGGAGCCAGCCAATTGATCATAACTGCTGTATGTCATTTAATTAAAAAAATCTGTTTATACCATTAATATATTCCCATCAAATATTTCACAAATAACAGAAGTTAGGCATGCAACTGGCATATTTCACAACTCATTTAACCATTAGGGAATATCAATGTGTATTAAGTTATTACAATCGAAGGGAGACATTTTTCACAAATCTCTTCATTCAGCCTATTCTAAAAGTTTGAATTATTGGATCCTTAATGAAAGGATCCTGACAATGCAACATTTAAGTTTCTCACAGACAACAAAAGTGCAAGCAAACTACATTTCCCTAGCATTGTGATATTTGTTGAAGAACCTCAAGCATCTTGGATACAAGTAGAGAATGGTTCCTGATTTCTTTCCAACTGTCTTCCAACAGCTCCTCTGATTATGGTTCTCTTAACATCATCTCAGTCAACGCTGTATGCTCTGTTCATGCTGTATCTATCTCTAAAGGCTTCTCTGGATGATACAATTTAACATCTTTTTTTTTTATATTAGTTAGGACTTTCCTTTTATTCTCTACTGGCTAAAGTGGCCTAATAAGGAAGGAAAGCTGTACAGTTTCTATGATATTTATTTCCTTTCATTTTTTTTTTTTTTTGATTTACATTCCTTTGGGGTTTTGGTTTTGTTTTTTTTTTTTTTTTTTTGCTTGTTTTGGTTTTACAGGACAGGGTTTCTCTGTGTAGTTTCAGTGCCCCACAATTGCCCAGCACATTCCTATGTTTTTTTTTTGGGGGGGGGATAAGTACATAAAGGGTCAGAAGACCGAGCAATTGTGACCCTCTAATTTATTGCATGACTAAGTGTATCGCTTACTAGGGTGATTGCCTCCTGCTGAGAAAATATTCCTCCCATATATGACCACAAACACAGGAAATAGATAAATATCAAAGATCATTATGTATTTTATATACTACGTGGAATTTTCTAAAACTGCAAACAAGCAAGAAGATATATCATTTGTGAGAACACGGATGCAATTGGACGATTACTTTAAATCAATCGAGTACTAAATAGGCAAATACATATTCTTTTTTGGGCATCTAAAATTTTACAAAGCCAGATGAACTCCTGTGTTTTTAGAGGACCAGAGGGTACATAAGTCAAAATAATATTCTCTATGGGAACAAAGTGAGCTAACATGATAGGGAGTGGAGAAAAAACAAATTGTATTGTGGAATGGCGTCAATTATGTATTTACATATGTGCACTGAAGTGGCCTTATATACTCAAATAGAAAACATTTAAAATTTAAAATGTCTGCAATTCAGAGCAGTGAAGCCATGAAACACTGAGCTAAGATTTTATTTACACATGCACTTCTTTCATGACTATCCTTCAATTCACTTTGGCTCTTCATTTATCATCACCTAAGTTTAATGTGGTAATTCACATTCTTTTTAAAATTTTTATTTGTTTTGAAATTTTCATTCATATATGCAATGTGTCTTGACCACACCCATTTTCCCTGTCCTGTCCTTACTCCTCACAACACCATAATTATGTCTTCATTGCAACTTCATATCCCTCTTTTATCATAATTTATGTGTGTATTTTAGCCACTGAGTCCAATATTAGTGTTATCCATAAAGGTAGGAGTGTGGTATCATCCACTAGTATATAAGGAATTATATATGGCCACAGACATAGAGAATATGACATACGGCCCTCCTTCCTCAGCAACTATCACTTGCTGATAACTCCTCAGCAAAGGCTGGGGCTTTGAAGTCTATCCACTATATTGCCTTGATCTTGTGCAGAAGTTGTGTATATGGTGACAGCTGCTCTGAATTCATGTACACATTCACACCAACTGTCTCACATGTTCACAGTATAGCATTCCTCCCAATTTTCCAGGTCTTTCATTTTCCCCATTCTTCTCCCAGGTTTTCCCTGTGTGTATTTTGGTAAGTTTCTACAGTTATAGGTTCCCAGAAGACATGTTCAAAGTCTTTAATTTCAGTCACCCATCTCCATACTCCCTCTTCTATCTTGTTCTCCTATGCCCCAATCTATTTCAATCATCCTGCCCCATTATTTCCCTTTTTGCTTCATATTATTTACCTTATATCCCATTTCCCTTAAATTATCTCCCATAGTAACTTACTAGTTTTCTCACATGTATAGATACTCTAATTTAAACATATACATAACAATCCAAAGCTAGCGTCTACATGTGTGTTTTCTTTCTGTGTTTGACTTACCTCACTGAGAATCAATGTGGAGGGTAGAAGTTCATCAAAAAGCTGAAAATATATCTTCCATATGATCCAGCTGTAGCATTCCTGAATATATAATAAAAGGACCTATAGTCTACTAAAGAGATGCCTGCACATCCGTGTTCATTGCTGCTGTATTCACAATAGCCAGGAAATGGAAATATCTTAGATGTCCATAAACTAAGAATGAAGAATGAATGTGGTATATTTGCACAATGAGATATTACTCAACTCCTAAGAAAAATGAAATTAGCAGACAAATGTATGCAACTAGAAAAAAGACCATTCTGAGTGAGATAATCTAGACTCAGAAAGACAAATTTCCCAAGTATTCTTCAATATGTATGTATGTTGAATCTACAGATTGGTATGTTTCATTTGTAATATGCATAGAGGTCTAGAAGTTAGTAAGTGGTCATTGTCTAGGGTGGCTTTTAAGGAAGAAAGGATAGAACACAGTGGTATAAATGATTAAAAGGAAGTGATGGAACAGGAAGTGCTAAACTGAGGTGGGAAATGGGAGGACAACATTGGAGTGTAATATCTCATACACTCACCCCTAACCATTACAGTCTATTGCCAATGCTGCTGTTTAACCACCAGAACTTGTTGTTCTGTAATACCTTATTGCTATAGACAGAAGTTACTCAAGTCAAGAACATGGATAAATCAAGTTGGCACTGAACTGGAAGCTTCATCCCTACTAGCTAGCTATCAAAGTACTGGAAGTATTATGCATGGTATAAGAAGAGAAAATTACCAATTTTACCCAGCTGTGATATCTGACAGCTATAGTAGCAACTGGCCTGGCCAGACATGTCAACTGATGCAATAGTGGCCCGAGTGTCATAAGAGTAACCTATAGCTTTCTGATTGGTTTTAATTTTATGGAATACATACCTGGCACCATTACCAGCACAGAAATTTATGCTAAGTCAGGTCAAAGGTCCTAAGGAAGAGTCTGTATGTATTATTATGATAAATTGGAATAGTGTTAAATGGGATGCTTATGATTTATTATTATAACAATAGGCTAATACAAATCTCAATGCTCATCAGAGAAGTTTCTTTTGCCATTGATGGTAACTGATACAGAGACCAACAACTGGAATAGGTAAATAGAATAAGAGCTTGTGAAGTGCTAAGTTCTAAGTTAGACATCTTAATTACACCCTCTTTTCACAAAGTTCAGGGAACATTACAGAAGAGAAGACATAAATGATAGAAGAGTCAGAGATAATGATTTCTGGACACAGCAGGACAGTGGTATATGAATTCATGCAGTTGTGAAATCATGATATAAGCTCAAGCAAGACCAAATCCCAGTATGGAGAAGTGAAGGCAAAAGTCTCACCATTAGCCATGGAAATATTGACAATACATAGCTGCTGAGAGAAAGAGTCAGTTTTCTCTATGGTTATAGCTCTTGGTTAGTCAAATATGTTCCTGTGGGAGACCATATATCCAAGAATAATCAATGTCCAAGTTAAACTCAATGGTTTTAAGGAAAATTCAATAAAACATTGGGTGAGTAGGGAAGAGGGGTAGATCCAGGAGGAGTTGGATTAGCAAGTGTGGTGTCTGAATGAGAATGGCCCTATAGCTTCATAGATTTGAATACTTGGTCATCTGGGAGAGGATCTATTTGGAAAGATTAGAAGATGTGGCCTTATTGGAGAAAGTGAATCACTTGGGATGGGCTTTGAGGTTTCTAAAAGCCTATTCAAAACCCACAGTCTCTCTTCTTGCTACTTGTGGATCTGAATATAGATCTCTCAGCTCCATGTACCATGAGTCCAGTACCTCCAGTACCATGACTGCTTGCAGGCCACCATGTCACTTTCCGTGTTGACAGCTGATTAACCCTTTGAAATGGTAAGCAAGCCCAAATTAAATATCTTCCTCTATAAGAGTTTCCATGGTCATGGTGTCTCTTCAGAGAAAGAAACACTGACTAAGACAGGAAGTGAATGTTATCAAAACATGTGTATGAAATTCTCAAAGAACTTAGAGTCTCATACAAACCTCCAAACAACACAGGCAATTGCTAGGACAGGTTGCCCTGTGCAAATAGACAGTGAGGCCCCATTGTCAAGCACAATACCCACAAAACTCAAGGAACACAGGGAAGTCAGAGAAGTAGAGCTGTTGCCTACATGGAGCCCTCACTCCTATGTTCTAGTCCCTTTGGTATAGGAAGGTACTCTTCAGGCCTCTGACAGAGAAACTTGGACACCCATGCAGCCACAAAACCTTTGACCTGCAGTCTATCCTGCTTGAAAAATATGCTACGGTAATATTGGCACAGAACATGTGCCACTAGCCAACCAGTCTCACTCAACATAGGGTCCACTCCATGAGAAGGAATTCACTCCCAACACTAATTTGGGCTACCAAGAACTAGAGACCAGTAGCCCACAGATCTGGAGTAAAACCAAACACTACCAGTATTTAAAAAAAAAAAGATATTCTTCTATACTCATGGATTGGTGCCTTATCCAGTCATCACCAGAGAGGCTTCCTCTGGCAGCAAATGGAAACAGATGCAGTGACCCACAGACAAACATTACATGGAAAGAGAGTTTAAATGGAAGGTCTCTACCAAATCCCTCCCCTCAGAGCTCAGAGAATCCTGAAGAAAAAGAAGAGGTAGAAAGATTTAAGAGCCAGAGGGGATTCAGGACACAAAGAAAACATGGCCCTCTGAAGCAACTAAGCAAGGCACATATGAGCTCACAGAGACTGAAGCAACAAGCACAGGGACTACATGTGTCTACACCAGGTCCTCTGTGTATGTGTGTGTGTGTACATGTACACACATATGTATGTATGTATGTATGTATGTATGTATGTATGTATGTATATGTATATATTATAGCTATTAATATTAGCTTAATATATTTATGGGACTCTTCTGTTGGATTGCTGTTTTCAACTTTGATATGATAGCTTTTGCTTCATCTTATTATATTTTATTTGGTCATATTTGATGTTATCTCTTAGATACCTGTTCTTTTGTAATGAAATACATAAAGAGAGTAGATCTGGAGGGGAGAGGAGGGGGTAGCAACTGGGAAGAGTAAATAGAGGGGAGACTATAATCAGGATATACTGTATGAGAAAATAATCCATTTTCAATAAAAGGAAAGGAGAAAAATAAATTATAATAATTAATACAAATGGCTGAGAAATATTTCAAATCTGATCAGTATTATTCATCCTCAGGGAAATGCAAATTAAAAGCACTATGAGATTTTAATTTAGTCCAGCAGCCTATATAGGATTTTCTAGTACTATGAAAGTTAGTAGCAACTAACTTTCTGAGTGATTTGTCTGTATCCTGCAATCAAAGTCTATAGTTTCAACAATAGATTCTTGCTATCTAGTTAAGATAGACAACTAAGTGCAATGGCAATAGCCATTATTATTTCCTCTATGGTTTCTCTGACAGGGAGGTACCATGTATCAGGCATGGAGATTTCCAATCAATAATTTATGCCTTCTAGGAGCAGTATTGTTCACTAATATGGCACACTTGTGTGAAAAATCATATTCAAAGTTATTTAATTAGCTTTCAAAATTAGATGGCTTTCAATGGTATTTAAATGGTCTCTCCCCATCCTTATTTAAGCCATAGTTCACAATATTGTCCCTTGTTTTCTCATATCACATATTATGTTATACTATCCACTCACAGTTTTTTACTTGAATTAAAATATCATATGTTCTCAATTAGCACATTCATGTGAGCTTCCTTCTGATTAAGCACTCACCTGGTTCTTCATTTCTTTACTTTCAGCATTCTGTTACCTGTGTAAATCTGCTGCTCCCAATATTCCAACTCTCTACTTTCACTTTGCTTATACTTGACTATCCTCTTCCCTAAATGCACCCCTCTCCCAATGGCTCACTTGTAGTATTCTAGCTTTCTGATTTGGTCTCTGTAAAACACACGCAGAAAAAAAGGAAGATTTGAAGCTAAGCATTTCACATGAGAGACAACACACAGCTTATTGTTAGAGCACTAGGGGACCTCACTCTATACAATATGTTACAATTCTACCAGTTTATCCAGTTTTTATTATTTCATTTAATTTACAGATGATATTCCGTTATATATATATGTGTGTGTGTGTGTGTGTGTGTGTGTGTGTGTGTGTGTGTATATATATATATATATATATATATATATATATATATATATATAATTTTCATTACCCATCAGGCTTTGACTTTCTCTGCAGCTCATTCCTGTTCCCATGGTCACTGTTTACTTTCCTTGTTTCTGTGGTACTTGAGGTTATATATGTACATCTGAAGATTTGGAGCAAGAACCACAAATAAAAGAGACCAAGTGGTGCTTGTTTTTCTGGACCAAGGTCCTCTCATGCAGCATAATATTTCCCACTTTTATCCTTTTCCCAGCAAAAACCATAGAAATTTCTCATCTCTGTCTTCCCAGCTTTGTGATATTAAACATCAGAGACTGAGAGGACAGTAATTAATGGTTTTAGAATAAGATGAAGTCAATATTATCACAAAATGCCTTATTCACATACTTTACTTCTGCTGTCAACTTGACATAAACACAGAATCAACAGTGAAGAAGAACCCTCAACTGAAGAATCAAGCAGTTCAGATTACCACAAAGTCATATATATGAGGCACTATCTTAATTGCTGTTGCACTGTGAGTGGTACAATCTTTAAGCAGATGTACCTGGACAGTATAAGAAAGGTAACTGAGCAAGATAAGGAATCCATGACATAAGTATTGGTTCTCTATGGTTTCTACTTGAACTTTCTGCCTTGAGACCCTGCTTTAGCCTCACTTAAGTATAGACTGTAACCTGCAAGTTCAAAGAAACTTTCTTTCCCCAAGTTGCTTTTGTTTGGGTGTTTAATACAGTAATAGAAAGCAAATTACAAAACTTCATTAGTCCAGAATAAATGTAAGATGGTGCTAAGGAAAACCATTTCATACTTACATTATAACACATCTAATAGTTCAGAGTACTTAAGTATAGAATGATCATATAGCATTTGGATTGTCTGTCAATACACTACAAATATTGTCTGATAAGTAGCCAGTATCCCAGACAAGTAAGGTAAGTCAATAATTATAATAAATCATATAAATGGGCTGATAAATGAAAATTGCTTTATCATTTCAATAGATAAAGAAAAAGCCTTTGGTAAACCCAACATCCCTTCATAATAAAAGTCCTAGAGAGAGGCAGACTGGAGAGAATGTATCGCAAAATAGTAAAAGCTATATATGACACACCTACAGGCAATATCATTCTAAATAGAAACAACTGGAAAAAAATCTATTAAAAAATCAGGAACAAAAAATGGCTATTCATCTTTCACACTCCTTTCAATAGAGAAGAAGCAATTATAAAAGACTAGGAAAACAAAGGAATGCAAATGGGAAAAGAAGTTTAATTACACATATTTTCATATGATAAGATATTATACATAGGGCATCTCAAAATTGTACCATAAAACTTCTAAAATGATTGAAAATTCCAGTAAATTGATAAAATTCAAAATTAACTTTAAAAACCGAATAACTTTTCTATGTATCAATTCCAAAGATGCTGAGTAAGAGCTCATGAACAAATCTCCATTCCATGGAGACTCAAGGAAAGTAAAATACATAGTAATAAACCTAGTCAATAGGCATGAGGTCTCTACAATGAAAACTTTAAATCACTAAAGAAAGAGATTGAGAAAAAGACTTCTCATACCCATAGATTGGCTGAATTAATATTGTGATAATGATTGATTTACCAAAACTAATTTACAAACTCAGTGTAATCCAAATGAAAACCCCTACAAGATTCTTCACAGTAACAGGGAAAACAAGAACACATTGTAAAATTTATAGGGAACCACAGAAGACCAGAGAATGAAAGCCTTAGGGATTACCCTGCCAGATTTCAAGTTACAGAGATACAACAACAAAAGCAGTATAGCACTGAGACAGACAAAAAAATGACATGTAAATCGAAGAAACAAAATAGAATTCTCAAACATGAATATAAGTAGCTATAGCTATCTAGCATTTGACAGGATGCCAACACATATGCACTCTGGAGAAAAGACAGCATCTTCAACAAATAGTACTGACAAAATTGAATGTCCACATGTAGAAGAATGAAACTAAATTCCCATCACCTTCTTCAAAAATCAAGTCCAAATAAATTAACGGCTTCAGTGTAAAACCTGAAATGCTGAAACTCTTAATAGAAAACTCCAATAGAGTATTACTGAATATATGTGTAGAAAAATACTTTCTCATCAGGGCTCCATTTGTCCAAGAATTAAGGACAACCATTTTCAGGTTGGACCTCATAAAACTAAAAAATTTCTAAGTATCTAAGGAAATAATTCATTGAAGGAAAAGGAAACCCATGATAGAGAATTTTCCCAGCTATATATCTAACAGAAGATTAATATTCAGAATATATAAAGAACTCTAAAATAAGAGTCAAGAAAATAACCCAATAAAAAAGTGGTGAATTTGAACATATAGTTGACAAAAAATGAAAATTGTTGAGAAATATCCTAAAATATGTTCATAATTCTTACTAATCAGGGAAAAGCAAAATAAAACAAATTTGAAATTTCAGCTTATCCCAGCAAAAATGGCTAATATTAAAAATCTTAAAAAACACACACAAAAAAACCACTCAATGGCAAATGTTGGCAAAGATGTAGAGAAATGAAATGGGAACCCTCATTCAGTACAGATAACATTGCCAATTGATGTGGCCACCATGGATTTCAGTGTGGAAAATTTTCAGAGTTAAAATAACTTTCACATATGACTCAACTATACTACTCCTTGTAATATAGTCAAAGGACTTGGCATTCTACTCTGTAGATACACACTTAGTTGTGCTCACTGCCAATCTATTCACATATAACAAAACAAAACAAAACCCCTAAATATCTTCTAACTGGCATACCCAGCCCCAAATGCTGCATCTACAATTACCCCCTAGACCTTAGACTCAGCAAACATCATGGAAGACAGGGAGGAAAGACTGTATGAGCCTGAGGATTAGGAAATCTCCCACAAAATTGTGTCTTCTAGATATGACAAGGAAGCTACACTTGTGACATCTCATTAATATGGTGGTTTAAACTAGCCCTGAACAATAACAACACTAGTGACATGCCCATGGAGTCCTACCCATAGACGAAGAGCTGGAAGCAGTTAAAAACAGTTAATGACTTCTGAGAGAGAATTACTGTTTCTCAGGAATAAGCCCCTGTAAATGGTTACTCAGTATCAAACCCTAAAAACATTTGCATATAAGAAATACAAAATGAATTAAGCAGGTCTCAATCATATGCTAATTTAAATATGCAGATACATACATGTGTTATTGTAAATATATGTATATATGTATGTTACTGCAGCAATAACAATTAAAGAAAAGGAGGCCATGAATTTTCCAGGGAGTGGGGACATAAGAGGAGCTGCAAGAAGGAGATAGAAATTTAATTATTCTAATTAAATGAAAAGTATTAAATATGAAATAAAATAAACACAAGAATTTTGAGCAATTGCTAATTCAGAATCTAGCATTCCTCAAGAGTAAATTTTTGTTTTTCAAGAAGAGACCCATTCCTCCAAGCATGTAATTCAAGAGAGAAAATTTTAAAGGAAATTCCACAGCAATCCATTATCAAGAGGAGTCTCAGAAGTAGAAGAGCTGTATAAGAGGTCAGCTGTTGTTTTGAAGGATCATTTGGTACTTGAGTATCATGAAATAGGCATCAACCTAATTACAACATCTGTACAGGCAGAAGATAGATTATAAAATGCAAAAAGGCAAGTGTTTTTATTGGCTGACTGAAAGGATGCCTGCACAGGGAGGGTAGTCCTCATTTCACCTCCACTTTTACTTTAAACATCAAAAGGATAGTCAGGTGTGTATTAATTATAAGTTAGTAATTTTGGTGCCTTTATGCTATAACTGTTTAACACAGATTAATGAAAAACTAGGGGTGTAAAATATATGTAGATTCAAATGGATTCAGTGAACCCATGTGATTAAAAGCTTTCAGACATCTATGTATTTTATAATAAACTATGAACTAACTCACAGGATTTGACAGTGGGTAACCAACAGATTGCTACTTAGTTTAAGACAGGAATTTGGCAAAAGAACTAGGAAGAAACTTGTTTCATTTTTATTACCAAAAGAACTTTGTGTATCCTCAGTACACATACAGCCCCCCTCCCCCCCCCCCAATTCTTATTACTTCTTTGGGAATTTTGTACACTGCATTTTGAACGAATTCACTCCCCTCTCTCAATTCCTTCCTGTTATATCCTATACTTCATCTTCTCTCAATGTATGTCCTCCTCTTTATAAATCCAATCAACTATAGTTCATGCCGCCTGGGCAGTCTTGAGTGTATGTTCTTACACTGGTATATAGCATAGTATACCTAAAAGGGACTACATCTTTAATACTGAATCTCCCTGCCTCGGAAGTGGGCAATACACCCTTAACTAGGAGTGGAACTTCTTGACCAATTTCCCTTTACATATTGGTTTCTGTGTGTGTGTGTGTGTGTGTGCGTGTGTGTGTGTGTGTGTGTGCGTGTGCATGTGTGTGCATGTGTGTGCATGTGTGTGTGTGTGTGCGTGTGCGTGTGCGTGTGCGTGTGTGTGTGTGTGTGTGTGTGTGTGTGTGTGTGTCAGGGGGAGTTCTGGCTTCAGCTATTGCGGGACTTATATGTGCTCTCATGACTACTGTGAGTTCACATATGCAACTGCCTGATGTGTCCAGAAAACACCATTTCCGGAGGCTGCAGAGATGTCTCAATGGTTAAGAGCACTGGTCTTCCAGAGGACCTAGGATCAATTCCCAGCACCCACATGACAGCTCACACCTGTCTGCAACTCCAGCTCCAGGCGACCTGACACCCTCACACCAACGCACACAAAATAAAATAAATAAATTATTTTTAAAATAGGAAAAGAAAATGTCATTTTTTTTTGTAGTTGTTATCTAACAGTGGGTTGTAGAGTCTTTCCAACTTTCTGTAATGACTCTTGAAACTTGGGGATAGGAGCATTCTATAAATATCTGGTTCAGGTCTGAGCTTTTCATAGTCTTTTATTTTCAGAACATTGAGCAGTTATATTCATCACCATCTATTATAAGAAAAAAATTATCTGATCAATACTGAAAGATGCAGTAATCTAAAATGTGCTGGGTAATTTTATGCCAATTTAACACAAACTAGACTCATATTTGAATTGGAACTTTAATTGAGAAAATGCTCCAACCCGATTGGCCTGTGGGCAAGTCTGTGGTGCATCTTTATATTGATGTTGGTATGAGAAGTCCCAGTGTATTATGGGTGATGCCACCCCTGGGCTGGTAGTCCTAGGTTCTATAAGAAAGCAGGCTGAGTGATCTGAGAGATGCATGCCTGGAAGCAGAATTCCTCTACATCAGGGCCTGACTCCTGGTTTCTGCCCTGTCTTTAATGATAGATTTTGATGTGGAAATCTAAGCAAGATACATTTCCTCTGCAAATTGCTTTTGGTCATGGTGTTTAATAACAGAAATAGAAAACCTAAGGCAAATTTGTATCAGGCCATAAGGTTCTGCTGTGACAAATCTGATCATGTTTTGGGGAAGGATTGTCAAAGGACTTTAATACTGGGCTAGGTAAGATATTGAGTGCTTAGAGTGTAGTGAACTATTGTGGATACTTGGAAGATAATGGTGCTTAGAGCAGCACAGACAATGAAGGCCTGGCTTGGGAAGTTTGAGAGTCCCTCAAACATCCTGTCAGAGCTATTCTTGCAATGCTTTGAATTAAGAATCATTAAAGTGAAACCTTTGCTTTACTGGAATAATTGATGTTGGTCAGCTGGAGCTGAGCAATTAGTGATGATTAAGAAGAGACCAGCATCACCAAGGATTTTACATCGGGGAATATTTCCTCAGGGTCAGCACACAGAAGCTGTGATCAAGATGGGCCGAAGCTATATCTCAAGCTGGCAGCTAAACTTGGCGATGTGGAGAAGTCACTTGACTGGTACAGATTTTGAAGGCATGTAGGAATCACAGAGAAAAGCTGAGGCTTGGCACTGTATAGAAGGAATCAAGTCTCTTTATAAAGGCCCAAAGAGGCCACTGGTGAAGGGAAGCCTCGGTTGCAAAAGAAGTTTCAGAATTTCTGGGGTCATGGGAAGAAGTTGAAGATAGTCTCCATATGGAAAAGGATTAGAGTCCCTGAACAGAGCTCAGGATACAGTGTTGATGAAGGTGCAACCCATTTGGGAGATGCTAGTAGCATAGGATGACTGCCAAGGATAGCAGTAGCTGTGGGGTGGAACCAGCCTGGGTCTGGAAGGCAAGCTTTGTGTACCATGAATAGCAGAACAGAGAAGCATTATGGTCCAACCCCAGAAAATCATGAGTGAATCCCACACATTGGACTCTAGTTTGTTTATACTATTGGATTTTCATTTTGCTTTGTTCAAATTTAATACTAGGATATGATTCTTAATTCTGGGAGTAGGAAAGTATTTAAATTGTTATTATTTGGATAAAGAAAATGTGGCACATATACATAATGGAGTACTACTCAGCAGTAAAAAAACAATGATATCATGAAATTTGCAAGCAAATGGATGGATCTAGAAAATGTCGCCTTGAGTGAGGTAATCCAGACTCAGAAGGACAAACATAGTATGTACTCATTCATAAGTGGATACTAAATGGGAGGGAAGGAATGGCCATACTGCAATCCACAACTCCAGAGAGGCTAACTAAAGGATAAGACCCTAGGAGGGACACATGGATGACCCTGCGAAGGAGAAGTGGATGAGATCTACATGGGTGGACTGGGTGGGGTTGGGGGTGGCAGAAGGCCAGGAGTAGAGATGAGAACATAGGGAATTGGGAGGGTCAATCTGGAACAGGGACAGAGTAGGAGGGCAGGGAGGAAGATACCATGATAGATGAGGACATCATGGGACTAGGAAGAGGCAGGGTGCTAGGGAATCCACAAGGTTGACCTCACCTTGGTCTGCTGGCAGTGGTCCAGAGGGTGCCTGGACTGGTCTGTTCTGGTGTCCAGCCTAGCAAATAACCTAGCTGTCATCATAGAGCTTTTGTCCAGTGACAGATGGAGGCAGATACAGAGATCCATGGCCAAGCACCAGGCTAAGCTTCAGGAATCCAATTGATGAAAGAGAGGAGAGATACTGCATTCAAGTGACGTCGAGATTATGATGGAGGACATGCATAGATGACCAGCCACACTAGTGGAAGCCCATGAACTGTGGACTGGTGGCTGTGGAGCGCCCATGGGACTGGACTAGGCCCTCTGGACACGGAAGATGGTTGTTTGGCTGGAACTGTTTGGGGGGCACCCAGGCAGGGGGATTGGGATCTGTTCCTGGTCTATGAGCAGGCTTCTGAAATCAGATGCCTGTGGTGTGACACCTTGCACAGCCTTGGTGCAGTGGGACGGGACTTGGACCTGCCTAGGCTCAGTGTGCTGGGCTCTGCTGTCTCCCCATGGGAGACCTTGATTTGGGGGATGTGGGGATGCGGGGTGCCTTAGGAAGGGGGGCTGGGAGTGGGAGGAGGGAGGAGGGGGATCTGTGGATAGTATGTGGAGTGAGTAGAAAATTTCTTAATAAAGAGAAATGAAAAAAATAAATTGTTATTATTGATATTTTTATTATTATTATTATTTTACAGGAGCCTTCTATTAAGAACCTTTGAAGAATTGGAGAGATTTTTAGATATTTATTTTAGAAAGACTGCAGATGTTTTAGAGACCATGGATATTTGAGAGAGGCTTGAAACATAAAAGACAGTTAAGATAGTTTGTGTTTTTAATTATGCATTATCTTTCTTTTCTTAAGTTTGTATATTTTTATTTTATTTCTTTTATAAGCAAATCAAATCATTTCTCTCTTCCCTTTCCTCCATTAAAACCCTCAAATATACCTTGCCTCTCAAATTAGCAGCCTCTTTTTTTCATTAATTGTTCTTACCCATATAAATACACATATACACACATTCACATATTCCTAAATATACATAAATATAATTTTCTCAGTCTGTATAATGTTACTCTCTCTCTCTCTCTCTCTCTCTCTCTCTCACACACACACACACACACACACACACACTCACACACGCACGCACGCGCACACACATGCTTTGGGGGCTGAGTGTTTGGTTTGGGGTAATCCATTGGTGTTCTTGTCCCAGGGAAATACTTTCTCCTGCTCCTAGCGTTCCTAGCTGTCTGTGGATCTTTGTGTAGGGTTGAGGCTCCTTACCTTTCCCCCACTAATGCCAACATGTCTGTCAATACTTTCCTTATTCCATTCATGTTTTGGCAGCCATTTTGGAGTTATTTTATAGGTATAGCTTCTGACATTCATTGGAGAAACAATCCCATTGCAAACTCCATGATCCTCTGCTCTTAAAATCTTCCTTCTTTCACAATGATTCCTTAGCTTTAGGTGTTAGAATTGGGGTCCATGGCTCTGAATTCTGATTGACTGTAGTTTTCTATGATGGTCTCCGTCTATTGCAAAGATAAATTTCCTCATGATGGGTGAGGTATGAGGACAAATATTTAGAACACAGTTAGAGAATATGCTGGTTTAGTAAAGGGGCAGTTCTAAGTTCTCCTCCAAAATGCATAACTTTACTATCCCTGGGTTTTGGCTAAGTTTCCTGTATAGGGAATGATTTTCCACTTGCTGAGAGTATCTTAAATTCATTGAGAGAAATATTGGTTATCACAAAAGTATGTAGGCCACTACTGCACCTTCAAGTTATTGCACAATGCTTGTGTCGATGTTAGAGTTCACAGATGTCACAGCTGGGTAGGACTGTTGGTTGCTTCTCTCCTTTGAAGCTTGTATGGCACCTTCTGATAACATTAAAGTCCTCAGGAAGGAGGCTTCATGTCCATTTCAGGGGCCTCTAAGACCTGTGTCTGAAGTGTATAGTGTCTTCAGCGAGAGAAACTTTCATTCTACCTCTTGGGTATAACCAAGGGCAATAAAATAGCTTATATGTATTGATACACCAAATTACATGTATTACAGGTATTTTAGTTATATAATTAATAGTATGATTCCTGATGATATTTTCAAACATTCTTACAGTTATTTTACCCATCTCCTTCCTTCTGGATTTGTCTCCATCCCCATTACCTTAAGAAACCCACCCCCATTTTTCCATTTACCACTATAGTTCACTTATAGCTTACTATCCCCTTCTTGTTGTTTGCACACACTCTCACTGTGCAATGGAAAGAGACTTATTTTTAAAGTGTTTGAATTTTTAACGACTGTGGGACTTTTAACGTTTAAAAAATGTTTTATTTTTTGATGGAAATATTTTGATGGTAACATGTCATCTTGGAGACAAATGAAAGCTGGTAATTAGATAGTGGATGCATTTGTGTGTTAAGTTACTAAGGAGTCAATTGTGACTACTTTTATGTCAACTTGACACAAACTAGAGTCACTGTAGGAGGAAGGACTTCACTTGAGAAAATGCCTCCACCAGATTGTTCTGTAGGCAAGTAGGTAGTTCATCTTCTTGACTGATGATTGATATGAAAGAACTCCATTCACTGTGGATGGTGCATCTCTGTGCTGATGTTCCTGCGTTCTTTAAGGAGGTGGGCTAAGCAAAGCGTAGTAATAAAGCCAGAAAGCACAACTCCTCCATTGTTGATAGATAAGTTCCTGTTTCCAGGTGTATGACTTGAAATTTGGTTCTTGGTGTTTCTCAATTGAGTGGCAGTACCATCATTACTATGGTGGCTCTTTTAAAGGTGGACAGTATAAAAACAACAGGTTCTTAGAACTTTACAGATCTTTCTTGAGGAGAAGTCACTGCAGAATGGAAGCAGAGTGAGGGAATAAAAGGCAAGTTGTGAGTCAAAGGATAACATGAGGACACACTTTTTGCAAACTCAGTGTCCACTCTGTACCAAAGGCCTGTCTATTTTATCCACCTTGACCTTGAACACATAATATACAGTCATTAGGAAGAGCCAATCTGTTTTACTTGTAAGTTAGTCTTACTACTAAAAAGCTTAGGCACTGGCCAGCTCTGAAAAATGATTCCCAGTATTTAAGAGTTTCTGAGATGCTAATATTGATATTCCTCTCAGCATTATTGCAATTTAAATTGTTTCTGCTCATTCCATATAACCTACTAGAGTACAATTGCCTTTATTGGATATCTACAGTGAACTGTCAGGATAACAATGGAAACTGCCCTGCTGCAAACAAGGTAAAGAATCAGAGTTTTTTCCAAGCTATGACTAAAATTTCTATGCTACAAAATGTAAAACTAGGAAAAGTTGCTTTTTAATAATAAAGCCCAGATAGCCAATTACATCTATCCAAAAACAAGCAAGAGTAACATCTAAAATGTAAGCCTCAGAATGCCACTCCAGGCACACTTAGAGTTGTAAATGAGTGGGTGTCTGCTGGATGAGTCCTCCAGGCCCCAGCTTGTACTCCTCTTATATGCCTAGGCCATCCAGAGTCTCACAGAAATGCATGTCAGCCAGGCAAGTGCCCCAGAGCTTTGTGTTTATCACCTCTTCATATGTTAGCCCAACTGAAGTTACTTTCTTTTTTAAATGTTTTTTTTATATTTTTTATTTTATAATTAATTTAATTTTACATATCAGCCACAGATTCCCCTATCCTCCCTCCTCCCACCCCCCAGAATTCCCCCTCAATCCTCCCTCCATTCCCACCTGCTCCAAGGCAAGGACTTCCCTGGAGATTCAGCTCAGCCTGGTAGATTCAGTTGAGGCAGGTCCAGTCCTCTCCTCCCTACACCAAAGCTGAGCAAAATGTCTCAGTATAGGCTCTAGGTTACAAAAAGCCAGCTTATGCACCAAGGACAGGTCCCAGTTTCATTGCCCGGGGGCCTCCTAAATAGTGCAAGCTAATCAACTGTTTCACTTATCCAGAGGGCCTGATCAAATTCCATGGGGGCTTCTCAACTATTGGTTCATGTGTTTCCACTAGTTTGGCTCTTTGTCCCTGTGCTTTTTCAAATAATGGTCTCAATATCTCTTGCTCATATAATCCCTCCTCTCTTACACGCTGGCTGATTGGACTTCTGGAGCTACACCTAGGGCTTGGCCATGGATCTCTGCATCTGCTTCCATCAGTCACTGGCTGAGAGTTCTATCATGATAGTTAGGGTGTTCAGCCATCTGATCACCAGAGTAGGTCAGCTCAGGCTCTCTCTCAATCATTGCCAGTAGTCTATTGTGGAGGTATCTTTGTGGATTTCTGGGGACCTCTCTAGCACTGTGCTTCTTCCTATTCCCATGGAATCTTCATTTATCATGGTATCTCTTTCCATGTTCTCCAACTCTGTTCCTGATCCAGCTGGCACCTCCTACTCCCCTAAGCTCTCTTTCGACCAAAGCTTGCCCTCCATCACCCCCCACTCACATCCAGTTTGCTCATGTAGAACTCATCATTTCTCTGTCATCGGGCAATCCCTTTGTCTTTCTCAGGGTCCTCTTTACTAGGTAGCTTCCCTGGAGTTGTGAGTTTCAGTCTGGTTATCCTTTATTTTACATCTAGTATCTACTTATGAGTGAGTACATACATGTTTGTCCTTCTGAGTCTGGGTTATCTCACTCAGGATGATATTTTCTAGTTGTATCCATTTGCTTGCAAACCTCATGATGTCATTGTTTTTCTCTGCTGAGTAGTACTGCATTGTGTAAATATACCACATTTTATTTATCCATTCTTCAGTTGAAGGGCATCTAGGTTGTTTCCAGGTTCTGGTTATTACAAATAATGCTGCTATGAACATAGTTGAGCATGTGTCCTTGTGGTAAGACTGAGCATTCCTTGGGTATATGCCCAAGAGTGGTATAGCTGGGTCTTGAAGGAGATTGGTTCTCAATTTTCTAAGGAAGCGCCAGATTGATTTTCAAAGTGACTGTACAAGTTTGCATTCCCATCAACAGTGTAGGAGTGTTCCCCTTACTCCACATCCTCTCCAACATAAGCTGTCTTCAGTGTTTTTGATCTTAGCTATTCTGATGGGCATAAGATGGTACCTCAGAGTTATTTTGATTTGCATTTCCCTGATGATTAAGGATGTTGAGCAATGCCTTAAATGTCTTTCACCATTTGAACTTCTGTTGAGAATTCTCTGTTTAGCACTATAGCCCATTTTTTAATTGGACCATTAGTTATTTAGATGTCTAATTTCTTTAAATGTTCTGGATATCAGCCCTCTGTCAGATGTAGGGTTGGTGAAGATCTTTTACCATTCTGTAGGCTGTTGTTTTATTTGTCTTATTGACCATGTCCTTTGCCCCACAAAAGCTTCTCAGTTTCAAGAGGTCCCATGTATTTGTTGTTTCTCTCAGTGTGTGTGCTACTGGTGAATTCAATAAAAAAAGAAATACCAAATAAAATTCCAGCTAACCTGAAGATGGAATTTGAAAATTTAGTTGCCAAATTAGACAACTCAGAGGAAAGCCTTATGAAACACAAGGGATCAAGTCAAAGATAGACTATCAGGTTGTATGGGTTATTTCTTGTCAACTTGCCACACAGAGGAGTCATCTGACAAGATGCAACCTCAATTGGGAAAATACTTCCATCACATTGACCTGTAGAACATCCTGTGTTGTTTTCTTGATTAAGATTAGTGTGAAAAGGCCAAACATACTCTAGGTAGTGACACACTAGGGCAGGTGGTCCTAGGTTGTATAAGAAAACAGGCTGAGTAAACCATGAGGGGCAATCTAGTAAGCAGCATTTCTTTGTGACCTTTGCTTCAGTTCCTTCTTCCCAGTTCCTGCTTGAACTCCTGAGCTGGCTTCTTTCACTGTGAAGACACTGTGTCCTTGGAGTCATTTGACACATCTGGTTCTTAAAATCTTTCCATCTCTTCTTGCACGTAGATCCCTGAGCCTTGAAGGAAGTGAAGGGCTTGATAATGACATCTCATTTAGGGATGAGTGCTCTAAGGTCTCTCTTGCTGTCTGCACATTGTCTGGTTTGGGGCCTTTGTGTTCGTTGCTATCTACAGCAAGAAGAACTTCCTATGATAAGGGTTGAGCAAGGCACTTATCTATAGGTATAGCAATATGTTCCTAGGAATTGGTATGCTGCTATGTTCATTCAGAAGAATGATAGTAGTAGATTTTTCCCTAGAACCCAAAGGGAATAAAGTCCAAATATTGGTCTCAGAATTTTTATAGAATAAATATAAAAATTCCAAATCAATGGCATAGACTAGCTCTTTAATGGGATCACAAAATAACCTTATTCTGAATAAGGAAATACCCAACTATATAATTATAAGAGACATGGATAACAACAAATGGTAAGAACAAGGAAATAAGCACCACATTACAGTTATTATAATAAACATAAAGAAGAAAGTAATGATAATCAAAACTTTGAAACTGCAAGAGAAAATCACAAGTCACATGTTTAAAAAATCTATCAGAGTAACAGCTGAGTTCTGAATGAAAAATTTAAAGTCAGAATTGTATGCCTCTGTGCACTTCTAGCTCTAAAATACCACAGAAACAAGCCCAGACAACTCTACCCAGCAAAACTCTTTGACATAGTTGAAGGAGAAAAAAATCATTCATGATATAAACAGTTTTGAAAAAATTCAAATGTACTAAATCAGCCCACAGAGAATATCATAAACAATACTTAAGACTGAAAAAAGGAATAAACATAGCCAACAGTCTCAGAAAGAAAACAAATGAAGCTGTAAATGTTGAAATACAAAATAGAGCTAAGAATATACAGCAAAAAATAGCAACATTATAACAGCAATTAACACACCTTTCAATAATCAACTTAAATATGAATGGCTCTAATTCCCCAGTCAAAATAATGAAATTAGTAGATAAAGAAACAAAACTTATCCTTTTCCTCTAAAAGAAACTCAACATATGTTCAAGAATAGGTACCAACTTAGAGTGAAAGGATCCAGAACAGTATTCCAAGCAACTGGGACAATAAATTAAGCAGGCATCTCTATCCTAGTACCTGAAAAAAAATAGGCTTAAGGCCAAAATAATTAAAGAGCAAAACCAAGCTAAACTCAACTCCAGTAGACAAGAATAAAAAATAAAAATCAGTGCAAAAATAATAAGAGAAAATTAAAGGGAAGAAAATTAATGCATCTAAGTCCTGGCTCTTTCAAAACATAAGCAAAACTGATAGACCCATAGCTAAATTAAACAAAAGAGAATACCCACTTTAATAAAATTGGAGATGAGCAGGGAAACATTACTAAAAGCACCAAAGAAATTCAGAATATTATAAGGGAACAGATGACATACTTATGCTGTATTAAGTTGGGAAACCTGAAAGAAGGTTCTAGTTACATCTGAAACATCATTTAAACCAAGAAGAAACCAACTACTTAAACAGTCCTATGGCAATGAAAAGACTAGCACAATAATTAAAACTAAAAGAAAGGCTATTTTCAAAAGGATTCATAGCACAATTCTGCCAGATATTCAAAGAAAGATTACAAGCAATACTTTCCAAATTATTCCAAAAAAAGAAAGAAACAGGAGAACTTCCAAATCTCTTTTTGAAGCCAGCACTATTTTATCAACTAGTGTTGGGGTCTAGTAAAAAATGCAATTTAAAAAGAAGTATAGGCCAATATTAATAATGAATATAGCTGCCAATATAATCAATTAAGTACTTTCAAATGGAATGCAAGTTTATGTCAAAAGTTCTTCAGAGGTTATCAAGTTGGCTTTATTTTGGACCTGAAGAGATGTGTCAGCACATACAAATACATAAGTGTGATAAATCAGATAAATGGACTAAATACAAGAAAAAAAAAGCATGATAATTCAATATATTTAGAAAGGGACTTTGACAAAGTCCAAAATTCATTCATGATATAAGTCAGAGACAGAATAGAACTGGAGTGAAAAAACCTCAACATAATAAAGATTACAATAGGAGAAAACCACGGACATAAACATAAATGAAGTAAAACTGGAAGTGATCTCATTAAAATCAGGAATGAGGACTAGCCCTCATTTATCAGAAGTTTCCATGTAAACTCTCATGGTAGAAAATCAACCTATCCTACTATAAAGTCTCTGAAACACAACAGTGACCAGTGCATCAAGAGTTCCTCAATGATGCAATAATGATATTTAACGTGAGGGTAATTGAAGTTAAGGTATGCTCATTGGGAATGAATGTTTGGTACTGTAAATCTAGCCAATGATAAAAGGCTGGAAGGTCATGGACCCTATCGGAGAGTTTTCTATGATTTTCTATACAGTTATCCCTTCACTTGTACGTGGAGGCTTCCTTTTGTAAAGAATGGAGACAGCAACAAAACCACAACTGCTCAAAAAGGTAGAGCAAAAGATACTGCATGAGTCCATGTCCCACCTGCTGGATCCAGCCTACAATGACTACACTTAAGGTTCAGGTGTCATTGTGTAACTGAGGATGGAATGATGGTAAGAATCAGAGGAACATGACACTGACTGTGAAATCGTGTCTTAAAGACATGACAGGGATACTGCACTTGTGAAATCTCAACGATGTGGTTCCCTGAATAAGATCTGAATTATAACTACTCCAAGTGGCATACCAACATGCATGGGAAAATTTGCACAACACATCACCCCCAGATGAATAGCTACAAGCTACTAAAGGAGGGTGAATCATTGCTATGCAAGGTCCTAATAATTAATTGGATTCCAAGTGGTCAGCTCTACGTATATGGACATTCTAGCAGCACTAAGTGAAATCAGAGGGTTGTACATATTTGTGTGTGTGTGTGTGTGTGTGTGTGTGTGTGTGTGTGTGTGTGTTCTAGAAGAACTCATGAACTTGGTAATGAGTGGGGGTTATAAGAGAAGTTTTAGAGTGAAGAAGCAGTGGTAGAAATAATGTCAATAGCATGTACTCATGTATGGAAGTAGCTGTCAAAACTACAAATAGATGTACCATCTGGTGAAGCTATATGACACCTAGGCATATACTCAAAGGACTTTATATCTTCCACATCTTTGTTTATTACTTCTCTATTCACAATAACTCAGAAATGGAATCAGACTAGATGTCCATCAACTGATGAACAAGTAATGAAAATGCCATACATACTAGGAATGGAAAATCATTCAGTTCTAAAGAAAACTTAAATAATGACTTTTGCAGATCAATTAATGTAACTAAAAAAAATTACAGTGAGTCAGGTCATCCCTCCACCAAAGACATGAGCTGCATTTTTTCTCATGTAAGGGGCCTATATTAAATACTCTGTTTTTTATGTTTAATATGATTTACTCATGGGATTTAGAAAACTGGAAGTGGGCCATTGGCAAGGGAATATATTTAGGGAAAGGAACTATAAAGTATAGGTGACATGAAAATAGAGATTTGGAGTACTAGGAGTAGAAAGGTTCAAGCATGTTATTAGCTCTTGAGAATGAATAGATAAGGGGCCAGAGGAAACCTTAATTAGAATTTAGTATACATGAAGGTGCTACTGGAGAAACTATGGTCTTTCAAACAACGTAAAAACCTGTAATAAGAATGTATAATAGATAAGTATGGTATGAAAGAATAGGGGGAGAACACTGTGAGTTAAAGGTTTGAGTATAAGTGGTAATAGATCATTATGGGAAATGATGGCTAGAAAAGAGATTAGTAAATATTAAGCATGAATGAAGAAGCCTTATAAAACCAAATTAGTCTGAAGACAATTGAAGTACACTCTGAACAAAATTAATTTGAATGGAATTACCCCCACATTACTGAATGATGCTGCTACCAGAGGACATGTGCTATTAAATGCAAATATTGGTACCTAGATCAACATACCACCCTGGGAGTTGTTCTGAGAGGCCCAAGAAAGACTTGAAATAATACAGACTATTACAAATGCTCTTGGTTGCCCACCATAATTAGAGAGTAAGACTTTATTATTAAAGCCACTATACACTTTGATTGCAGGACACCAAATCAGTCTTGAACTGACAAGAAACCTCTTTCCATTGGATAGCATTTGAAGGGTTGAAAAGTGCTATGAAGTCTTCCAAGGAGAGCAGAAAAGACATCAGTGATCCTATCCAAGCCTAGACAGAGCTTACTACAATTTGAACTACCAGGCAAGGTATGTTCACTAATGTAATAGGAACAAGTGCATTTATGATATTGATGAAGTGCTATTTTGATTGCTTTTGAGGGCTGTTCCATAGAAAGGAATCTATTCCTGGAAATATAAACTTACTTAAAACCTATGACTGACCAAGAGTCTTTGTAGAACAATATAGAGTCATTTTAGAATATTCCTAAGAATGAGATAGATGAAGCACATGTTAGATCTATTACTCTATTCCAAAATCCATTATGGCTGAGCAATTTTGAAGTACCACCTGGAAATAATTATACCCTTTTTCCTGAATCCACTCCAGTATTTGTTGTCAGTTTCTTCCTTCCTTTTTTCCTTCCTTCCTTCTTTCTTCCTTTCTTCATTCCTTCTTTCTTTCTTCCTTCCTTCCCTCCCTCCTTCCCTCCTTTTCCTTTCTTTCTTTCTTTCTTCCTTCCTTCTTTCTATCTCCCTTCCTTCCCTCCTTCTCTCCTTTCTTCCTTCCCTCCTTCCTTCTTTCCTTTCTTTCTTTCTTTCTTTCTTTCTTTCTTTCTTTCTTTCCTTCATGTTATCCATCCTGATTGTGCTAAGATGAAACTTCAAAATATTTTTAATTTGCAGTTCCCAGAAGATTCTGGGTGTTATTCAATTTTAAAATGTCCTCAGTCATTTAAATTTCTTCTTTTAAGAACTCTTTAGTTTCACATGCCTGCTTTAATTAGGTTGCTTATTTTCTTGGTATTTAAGTTTTTTAGTTCTTTCTATTTTCTAGACACCAATCCTCTGTAAGGTGTGTAGTTGATATGGATAGTTTTCTAATCTATAGGCAGCCTTCTCACTGAAAGTATGGTATCTTTTGCTGTAGAGAAGCTGTTTAGCTCCATGTGATAATAATTGTCAATTGTCGGCCTTCATGCCTGATAAACCAGGACCCTATTAGGAAAGTCCTTTCCTGTGCCTATAAGATAAAATGTGCCCCCACTTTCTTCTCAAACAGATTTGGGTAGCAGACCTCATTTGAAGTTGCAGATCCATGTGAGGTTGAATATTGTACAGGCAAAGAAATAGGAGTCTGGTTTCATTTTCCATCATTTGCCTTTCCTGTTTGACAAGCATTATTTGTTGATGATACTATCCTTTCTCCAATTTATATTGTTGGCTTCTTTGTCAAAACCAGGTGTCTGTAAGGGGATGTACTTATATTGGAGTTGTAAGCTCTTTCCCACTGCTCTCCTGTTGTTTCTACTCTATGCTGTTATTAGTATAGCTCTGTAGAAGTTGAAATCAGGGTGGTGGTATTGGCAGCAGTTTATTTTTTTAACTGTTCAGTGTTGTGACTATGCCTGGTCTTTGTTGTTTCCCTATAAAGTTTTAGATTATTGTTTAAATTACTGTGAAGAAATGAGTAGGAAGTTTGATGAGGATTGCACTGAATACCTAGATTGCTTTTGCTTGAAAGGGTAATTTCACAATATTTATATTACTAATCCACAAGTATAGGAGGACTTTAAGTCTTTTACTTTCTTCTTTTCTTTCTTTCTCTTTTATCTTGAAGTTTTCATTGTACAAAACTTGCAAATCTTTGGTAAGATTCTCATTAATTCATGCTTATTACGCCTCTATTCTTAATATATGGGGGATAGAATCTGTGTACACACCTACCAACTAATGAATCAATAATGAAAATGAATACACAAAATGGATTTAATTCAGACATACCAAAAAGTAAATTATGAAATTCACATAAAAATTAATTAAGATGGATATAATAATTATGAGTGAGGTAAGGTAAATACAGAATGACTAATGTTACATATTCATTTTCAATTGAACATGCTAGCTTGGAATATTTACTTATGTGCTTTAAAGTAGAGTACCCATAGAGATCATGAAACAAGTCAGGTGAAATTTCAAGGGAAAGAGGATAGAATGCAAGTTGAATGAAGGGTACAAGAGCAATAATGGAACAGGAAGTAACAAACTGGTTGGGAAATGGGAGGGCAATACAGAGAAGGGAGTATGGAGAGGGATATCTAAAGACTTCAAAAGGCATTGTAGAAATCTACTACCATTTTAGATTCCTGCAAGGCATGTGTATTGTGTTAGTTACTATTCTGTTACTGTAAGGAGACATCACAACCAAGGTAATTTATAAAAGAAAACAAATAACTAATTTAAAAACATTTAATACCTTTAAAATTGCATTTTGGAAGGTGAGCCCATGACCATCATGTTGGAGAAGGCAAACAGACATGCACTGGAGCAGTACTTGAGAGTTTACATCCTACCCACAAGGAGGAGGTTGTGAGAAGGAAAGACTGCCTGCTTGGGCTTTTAAACATCTAAACAGCTCACCCCCAGTGACAGAAGCCATCTGCTAATCTTTCCTAAATAGTCCACCAACTGAGAACCAAACATTCAAATATTCACATATGTACATATGTAAAAAGAATTTAAACAGAGTTAGTCTATTATGGGAGGATAATGCTTCTCCCAGATAGTATACTCTATCAAAGAAAAATCCCATTGCCAGATTTATATTTGAGTTGCAGGTCTGTGGGGTCCAATAATTCCACAGAGATTCCATGATATTATTATTATTATTATTTTTTTTGGCTACCCTCTAGAATTTGATTGCAAGGTCCTGTTTCTGAGGATACCACATACTTGAGTCATAGGACAAAGAGGAAACAAGCTAGTTCCTAGCAGAAAGCTTCATTCATGCTGTCTAGCTTTGTTAGTTCCTGCAAAGGTAAAAGGAAAAAGGATTTGTATGTCCCTGCAACATACAAATATCTGGCATGGGAAGATATTCCCACTAGTACAATAGCAACACTGATAATACGGTGATAATCATCCACTTCCTTCTTGAATTTAAAGCTGTCTCCACAAGACAGAACTCTTGCCTCATCCTGTACAAAGCCCCTTGTTGGCTATGCCGTAGACCAGAGGGCAGATTCCAATATTATTATTTTGGTTAATGTACATATTTTAAATTGCCTCATAAGTCCATATTTTATACCCATAGATTAGTGTATCTCTATACTACTGGTCAAAGAAGCATCTTTTTGTAGTGCATGGCTATTATACAAAGACTATAACTGAGCAATGTGCAAAGAGCAAGAGATTGTGGCATGTTCAGCACTAAATGAAACATATATCATGCAATGTCTCCCTAAAGCTAAGGGATTGCTGTGGGAGAGGAGATAGAAAGAATCTAAGAATGAGAGGTAGTAGAGGTCTGCAATGAAATATTATGTCATAGACATACAGGGATATTGTACACATGAAGTCCTAGAAGCTGCGTCTTTAAGTGCAAGATTTACACACAATCAAGACAAAACCCCAGCACTCGCAGTAGGACATAGATGAGCATCTTCTGGAAATTGACAGAAGTTGGAAGGAAACAGTTTTCTTCAAGGATGAGGCTCACGAAACGATACCTATTCTCGAGTACATGGTTCATACATGTATAGCAGGGTATGGACTTGGTGGGTATAAAAAAATGAAAACATAAAGTTAGGAGGGAAAAGTGTGGAAGAAATAGGGAAGACCGTTACGGGAATGAATGGATGTGGATTGGATCAAAATCCACTAAATGCAAGTATGAAACTGTGAAGCAATAAAAATAGTGATTAAATGTGGCATTTTATTAATTGTTGTATCTACAATAAAGTTGTGATCCACAGATTTGTAAATAAAAATATCAATGGCTAGGCAACTCATACTTCCCAGGGAACCTTTTAATAATTTTGTTTTTCTAATTCTAACTAGTCATGTTAGTTAATGTTAATGCCTTGCTTACAGCTGTAGATTTGTGTAGTCCCAAGTTCAGCTGGAAAAATCTTACTGCAGAGTATAATGAGTAATGTGGAGACATTTTACTTTTCAAAGCTGAGAATAAGAGATAGTGAGTCCTCAGCCATATACAGGATATTAACCACTACCATGCAATGCTCAGGGGAAACCCTAGAGGAGGGATGGGGAAAAACAGTACAAGATGGGAGATGGAATAGAATGCTATAAAATGCTACTCTCCAGACATAACATGACTGCTGTGCATCTGAACTCACAGCAGCTGTGGTTTTATAAACAAGGGCTATGCAAGGCCAAGCCACTTAATTCTCCAGCATCAAAGGTAGGGGAGCTCTGGATGACCCCAACCTAACTGAGGAGTTATTTGCAGATGATGATTGCAGGAGAAGGGAAAGTTGAGGTTCTTTTTCTTTTTTTTAAGATTTATTTATTTGTTTATTTATTTATAATATATACAGTGTTCTGTCTGCATGTATGCCTGCACACCAGAAGGGGGCACCAGATCTCATTATAGGTAGTTGTCAGCCACCATGTGGTTGCTGGGAATTGAACCCAGGACCTCTGAAAGAGCAGCCAGTGTGCTCTTAACCTCTGAGCCATCTCTCCAGCCCAAAGTCAAGTTTCTTTAAGCATGTAGCCACAGATATGTCCCTCATGTCTCAGGGGATGATCCTATACCTATGCACCTGTGGGTAACACTATTTGGACTCATGGTTTACAAGAATATAGAATGAATGGATGAATGAGAAAATGAGTAAACTAATGAATGAATGAAAGTAAAGGAGCATGAACTTAGAAAGAATATATAATCAGGATGTAGGAGTAGTTGGAGCAATGAAAAATAGGGTGGAAATGGTCAATATACATTGTATACATGCATGGAACTTTCAAGAAAACAGAAAACTTTAAAGAATGTAAATTTTCTTGATGAGAATAGGGACTACAAATTAACTTTAGGAATAAGGACATTATTGGCAGTGTAGTTAGGACTTCTCCTAAAACAGACAAAGACTATTACAGAAAACCCACAAGCAATCAAAATCCAGAGTTGTGAAGCCCAGTCCCAAAGGATATATCTACAGCAAAACTCCCACACCAAAAGCTCAGAAATTATTGCTGCAGAGAGGGTAGAAACTAGAGGAATAGGGTCTTTGATGTGACAGTCTGTCTCATAGGAATGTCAAAAGATATATGCATAGATCATCACCAACATGACTGGGTAAACAGGAGATGAACAAGGATAACTACAATAGACATGGTAACACAGATGGGAAATTGTGGTGGGTATTGTGATCCCTGAAATATTGTGTGTTCCCTGAAATAAACATATCTGGGGTCAGAGAACAGACAGCCACTAGAACAGAGCCAGAAATGTTGGCTAGAAAATGGGAAGAGTAAGCTATAGCAGAAGTTGGGCGGCAGTGGTGGTACACACCTTTAATCCCAGCACTTGGGAGGCAGAGCTATCTGGATCTCTGAGTTCAAGGCCACTTTAGAAATAACTAAGCATGGTGACCCACGCCTTTAATCCCAGAAACACAACCTTTAATCCCAGGGAGTGGGGGCAGAAAGAGAAAGGTATATAAGGCGTGAGGACCAGGAATTAGGGGAGGAAAAAGCATGTAGTTAGTTAAGCTTTGGAGCAACACAGTTCAGCTGAGATTCATGTGGAGGAGGACTCAGAAGCTTCCAGCCTGAGGAAACAGGATCACCTGAGGAACTAGCAAGGTGAGATAGCTGTGGTTTGTTCTGCTTCTCTGATCTTCCAGCATTCGCCCCAATAACTGGCCTCGGGTTTGGTTTCATTAATAAGAACTGTTAAGATTCCTACTACAGGAAATGACCATAAGGCCTCACCCCTACAGAAGGAACTATAAGCAACTAAGGAATGTCAAGAGCAGGAGAAATAGTCTTCCCAAGTGAAGAGCATACCAACTGATTGTCCAACACCAAGTGGTTAGCCCTGAAAACATACATACAAGTTAACATTATAGAGACTGATCAGGTTATAGTCGGAAAGTTTCTTTCCAGTCCCACCAGGCCCTGAATTCCCACAGCCGCTTATAAAATAATCACTCAGAAGCTTATATTAATTATAACTGCTCAGCCATTAGCTCAAGCTTATTACTGACTACCTCTTACACTTAAATTAACCCATAATTCTTATCTATGTTTAGCCACGTGACTTGGTACCTTTTCTCAGTTCTGCCTTGTCATCTTGTTTCCTCTGTGTCAGCGACTCCTGAATCAGCCCTTCCTCTTCACAGAATTCCCTTCATCTCTTGACCACCTATACTTCTTGCCAGGCTACTGGCCAATCAGGATTTTATTTGTCAACCAATTGAAGCAACATATATTCACAGCATACAGAATGACATCCCACAGCATCAGGTTGTTCTTATTCAGAGTGTGTGTGTGTGTGTGTGTGTGTGTGTGTGTGTGTGTGTGTGTGTGTGTGTAAAACAGCAATTAGTGAAAACAAAGAAAAAGAACATAAGTTTGAAAGAGACCAAGGAAGGGTAGGTATATGAGAAAGCTTGGTAGGAAAACGAGGAGGAAGAAATGAGACTATATTAATATTTTTTAAAAGGCACTATTTTTTTTCCTTTTTTCCTCTCATTTTTTTAAAATTTATTATATTTGTGTTTGAATTTTACACATCAGCCATGGGTTCCCCTGTCCTCCCCCATCCCGCCCCCAGTCCCACCCTCCCCCCAGCCCCTCCTCTCCATTCCCATGTCCTCCAGGATCAAGGCACCCCTGGGGATTCATTTAAACCTGGTGGATTCAGTACAGGCAGGTCCTGTCACCTCCTTCCAGACTGAGCAAAGTGTCCCTGTGTTCCAAACAGCCAGCTCATACACTAAGGACAGATCCTGGTCCCACAGACTGGGTGCCTCACAAGCAGATCAAGCTATTCAATTGTCTCACTTATCCACAGGGCCTGATCCAGCTGGGGGCTCCACAGCCTTTGGTTCATAATTCATGTGCTTCCATTCCTTTGGTTATTTGCCCCTGTGCTTTTTGCAATCTTGGATTCAACAATTCACACTCTTGCAGATCTTCCTCTTTCTCGACAGTTGGACACCTGGAGCTCCACCTGGGGACTGGCTGAGAATCTCTGCATCCACTTGCATCAGTTATTGGACAAGAGTTCCAGCACGACTGTTAGGGTGTTTGGCCTTCTGATCACCAGACTAGGTCAGATCAGGCTTTCTCTCGACCATTGCCAGCAATCTACAGAGGATGTATCATTGTGGATTTCTGGAGACCTCTACAGCACTCTGCCTATTCCTGTTCTCATGTGGTCATCATTTATCATGGTCTGTTATTCCTTGTTCTCCCTTTCTGTTCTTGATCCAGCTGGGATCTCCTGCTCCCCTAAGCTCTCTTTCCCTTGAACCTTGCCCTTCATTACTTCCACTGTCATCCAGGTTGTTCATGTAGATCTCATCCATTTCTCTGTCATTGGGCAATCCCTGTGTCTTTCCTAGGGTCCCGTTTTCTAGGTAGCCTCCATGAAGTTGTGTAGCAGTCTAGTCATCTTTGTTTTGCATCTAGTATCTACTTATGAGTGAGTACATACCATGTTTGTCCTTCTGTGTCTGGGTTACCTCACTCAGGATGATTTTTTTCTAGATCCATCCATTTGCCTGCAAACCTCATGATGTCATTGTTTTTCTCTGCTGAGTAGTACTCCATTGTGTATATGTACCATATTTTCTTTATCCATTCTTCAGTTGAAGGGCATCTAGGTTGTTTCCAGGTTCTGGCTAATACAAACAAAGCTGATATAAACATAGCTGAGCAAATGCCCTTGTGGTATGATTAAGCATTCCTTGAGTATATGCCCAAGAGTGCTACAGCTGGGTCTTGGGGGAAATGGATTCCCAATTTTCTAAGGAAGTACCATATTGATTTCCAAAGTGGTTGTACAAGCTTGCATTCCCACCAGCAGTGGAGGAGAGTTCCCCTTGCTCCACATCCTCTCCAGCATAAGCTGTCTTCTGTGTTTTTGATCTTAGCCATTCTGACAGGTGTGAGGTGGTATCTCAGAGTCCTTTTGATTTGCATTTCCCAGATAATTAGGGATGTTGAGCAATTCCTTAAATGTCTTTCAGCCATTTGAACTTCCTCTGTTGAGAATTTTCTGTTTAGTTCTATAGCCCATTTTTTAATTGGATTGTTGAGCATTTTGATATCTAATTTCTTGAGTTCTTTATATAGTCTGGATATCAGTCCTCTGTTAGATGTGAGGTTAGTGAAGACCTTAAAGTAAATTTGTATATTAAATTCAGATGATGATAAATAATGACAGTGAATCAAAGGACAACTACAGAATAAGTACTTGTTGAATAAAAAATCTTATCCATTGTTTCATGGATAGACCACTTTGAGATGCAGATTCTTAAATTTACATTCTAAGTGTATTCAATGGATTTTATAACAACATTTCAGTGCAGGTATGTAAACATACTTTGGGCACATTCAGCTCCATGCCATAATATACTAGACCTTCTCTCTACTTCCCATCATACTATTTTACTTTGTTCCCATACAGAATATTATTTTGATTTACATATCAATTGAGCATGCACAAATAGAAGATTTCATGTAACTGTGAGATTTTATACCCCTAAATGAAAGTACATTTGTGATATTTGCTTTATGATCATGATTTTATTCATATAATATGATTGACTCCATTTTCAATCATTTTCTTGCAAATGCTATCTTCTTTCTTGTTTATACTTTTAGAAAATTCAATTGAATATATAAATCACACAAATGATGATAACAAGGACAATTTTTACAGTTATCTATTTTGTATGTACATATGCTCTTATGGAAGGAATATTTTGAAATAATAGAATATAGTCCTAGTTAGCAATAGATCTTTGAAATCATGTAAGTTAATGGGGTCAGAATCTTCTGTGTTTTAATCATTGATCTAATTCTCAAGAAGTAAAGGAATGACTATCCAAAAAAATTAAAAGGAATAAACATCATAGGAATATTCATTTGTACATGCTTGCTATGTGACCCGAACCATCAGAGGTAAGTGTAATGTACTAAATATTATAATAAAAGGTGAAGTTGACCAGCATCCAGAGAAGCCTTGTCAGACATATTGTGAAGAGAGCATATGGAGTTGGTTGAGATGATTCTAGGGAAAGAAGAATTCAGAGGAGTAGTTTAAAGACAGTTGGAGAAAAATTGGAAACTATTTCCAACTTGGATCCTAAGATTCTTTAGGTTTTTTGAAAGTTTCCAAGTACTAGGGTAGTGTAGTTCCCTTGTACTCATGTTTTTGAGAGAACTCTAAATGTTGACATGCAAGGAGGGTCTGACTTTCATTAAGGATCGCAAGAATTCCAAGTTCTGTCATAGGCTGTCAAAAGAGATTAATGGAAATTGTCTCTCCTACATTCTAACAACTCAACACACATTGATATTCCCTGATTTTTTAAGTCTGTAGTGACATAGATTATTTGCATGCCTAAATTCTGTTATTTGTGTAATATTTGAAGGCAATATGTCAATGGTTTGAATAGACTTCTTTTTTTAATTAAGTAAAGAAATTTTAACAAATTGGCTTTTAAGATTTGGTAATTTTGAAGTCAGTTTTTTTTAAAGAAGAGAACTATCATACCCACCATGCCTTAAAGAGAACATCTTAAAGGTTCACACAATGCATCATCAAGGACCTTCTCAGAAGCCAATGGGAAGGAAGGGACTTAGTGAGGATTTTTCTTCTTATTAGAGAATTCTACACTTGAGGACCTCTGAACAGATTATCAAGACTGAAATTACCAGCATTCACTTAAGAGTGTGGCTTTGAAATCCACGAATGACAAACTTATTTTTGTCATAAGGAGTCTTTTTGCATTGGTCACTTTGTTTATGCAAATGAAATGTACTGAGTTCACTCTAAAGTCCTCTGCTAGTCCTTTAGTGATAATAATAGGGGTTCTTTGAAGGCAAGGTCATAACAATATTTCACTATATGCTTCAAGAGTATCCACACCATCCAGCACCCAATCAACTGCTCATTGATGTCTTTTTTTCCTTTTATTGAAAGTATTAGTGGTTTCTTTTCATTCTACTCCTCCCAACTCCTTCCTACCTGTGTCCCATCTGGACCCATTCCTGTTCTAAAATTCATTAGAAAACAAACAGGCTTCTAAGGGAATATGATGTGATACTGTGATATGACATTATATGATAGGATATAGATATGATATGATATAACAAAAGCAAATACATTGGAACAAACAGAACAAACAGAAGGAAAAGAGCCCAAGAGAAGGTACAAGAAACAGATACCCACTCACTCACACACTCAGCAATCCCATAAAAACACTAAACTGGAAGTCATAATCTATATGCAAAAGAACTGTGGAATACAAAAAAAGAGAATATATGTGTGTGTGTATATATATATATATACATATATGTATTAAAATGAAAGTAAAAAAGATAATTTTAAAAAAGAGAAAAAGGAAAACCTTGACATAACATTATGAGACAAGGAACCTCCAAAGATGCCATTGGATTTGTTTTCTGTTGGCCATCTACTGGACATGCAACCTGCCCTTAAGTATAGTTTGTTTCCCCAGTGAGATTCCTTTGGAGGAAATAATTTTTTCATTTGCAAGTGGTTATCAATTAGAGATTTATTCTGTATTAGGGATGGGGACATATGTCCACTTCTCCTTCTAGCACTAGGACATTAGGTGCAGACCCATGCAGGCCCTGTGCATGCTGCCTCAGTCTCTGTGAATTCATATGTGCGTTGTTCTTATAGATATACAGGACCTGGTTTCCTTGGTATCCTCCACCCTCTTTGGCTCTTACATTCCTTTTGCCTCTTTGTCTACCATGTTCTCTGAGCCCTAAGAAAAGAGATTTGATGGACACATCCCATTTAAGACTGTGTGTTCTAAGGTCTCTCATTCTCTGTATATCTGGCTATGGGTCTCTGTATTTGTCCCCATCTACTGAAAGAGGAAGTTGCTCTGATGATGGCTGAGAAAGACACTGATCTATGACTATAGCAAAATGTAATGGTTATCTTATCTCATATTCTTGGTCACCTGAACAGAGTTAGGTAAGAGTTCCATCTTGTGCTGAGGGCCTTAACCAGCTATTGCTGGTTAACGTTACTCCCACAAGCTTTGTGCCACCATTACCTATTATATGTTGCAGGCAGGATACCATTGTAGATCAAAGGATTTGTGGCTAGCTTGGTGTTTGCTTTTCTCCTTTGAAAGCAGGTAGAGTATCTCCTCTTGAAAGAAGCTAACATAGAGGGGTGAAGGTCCTCTGGAGACACCAGCTTGATATCTCCATATTCAATGATTTGTGTAAGTGTCTCCAGCAATAGAAATTTGACATTGGTTTAGGAAGAGCAATTTATAGTCCTGGCAATAGCCTAGGTTGTTTTGTGGTTTTCATGGGACCCTTTTGGCTAATAACTCAATTAGATATTACCCAATCCTGGTACTGGGTGCTTCATTTGGTGCCAAGAGGTGGCCAGAGAGGGCTCTGTCTACCCCATTATTTGGCAATTACTTTTAGATTGCCTTCATATATGTAGGTATTTAAGGAAACTTCTATCAGGTTTCTATACTACCCCTCAAATAGCCCTTAATTTAAGCCATCTCTTGCAGTATTTCTTCTCTCATCCCCTCTTCTCTCTGTCTTGACACTTGATCCTCTCATTCCTACCCCTTCCCCATCAATCCATAACTATCTATTCTAGCTTCTTTTCCTAGGAAGATCTACCTTTGCCCCCCCTCCCAGTCCCTTACTCTATACCTAACCTCTGTAATTATATATATTGTAGTTTGGTTCATTGACTTAACAGCTAATAACCACAGATAAGTAAATTCATACCACATTTGTCTTTTTGAGTCTGGGTTACCTAGCTTGGGATGGTATTTTTCTGGTTCCATTCATTACCTGTGAATTTTGTGATAACATTCCTTTTAATGGCTGAGTAATATTCCATTGTGTAAATGTACATTTTTCTTTATTCTTCTCTTGAGGTACTTCTAGGTTGTTTCTGATTTTTACTGTCATGAATAAATAACAACAATGAACATGGTTGAGCAACTGTCTCTCTAGCAGGATGATGCATCCTTTTTATTATATGTCCAAAAGTGGTATATCTGGATCTTAAGGTAGTTCGATTTTCATCTGCCATGCTTCCCATTATGATGGTCATGCACTCTAACACTGTGACACTATGAGATCACAAACTAAATGCCTTCTTTTAGTCTCAGTTGCCTTAGACATAGTGTTTTGACACAGCAACAGAAAAGTAACTAGGAAAATGGCAAAACAACTTTTAATTCCTGTGTGTAATATACTTAAAATGTTAAAAAATATTAAGATGAGCCAATTAAAAAAGAAAATTCCTTTCTATTTGCATGTGAACCTGTATTTAATTGTTTATTGAATATATGTGTATATCCTTATTGTCTATAATATTATTATTTAAATATAATATTAAAGAAATATTAAATAGTTGAATGGATTTTTAGCATGATTTTAAACAAGCAAGTAAAAATAAATGATAGAAGCAATGACATTTAAAGTGAGTGATAGAAATCAATATGACTTATGATCATTGAGCCAGTTTCTCCCAAGCCCACTGAAGTACAGGAATTACCAGTGCTTGTGACTTTTATAATGGTTCTCAACTTCCCTAATGTTGACAACCATTAATACAGTTCCTCATGTTGTGGTGACCCCAACCATAACATTATTTCCATGCTGCTTTATAACTTTGTTGTGCTACTATTAATGAATTGTATTGTAAATATCTGTGTTTTCTGATGGTCTTAGGCAACCCCTGTGTAAAGGGCTACTGACCCACAGGTAGAGAACTGCGGGATTAGAATACATCTTCAAGGTGTCTTTATCATGAAGTCCTAACCTGTTTTCCTGTATACACTGTACCTCCTTTTTATTAACTGACATATCTTTGAATTGCTTAAATAAGATGCATAACATGTGAGAATCCGAGGAGTATTTGTTAATTACTCTCCCTAACTTGGCCTCAGTGTCTTTAATGCTATTTGATGCTTGCAAGTCAATGAAATACAGTTTCCTTCATTAAATATCAACAATGGCTAAATTGAAAAATAGGATTCAAGACTAGCCCACTTGATGAAGGAAAAGAAAAACAAAATTAAGTCAAACCTGTCCTAGGCAATTTCTTGAAGGGATTTGTGTTATAATAACAAATTAGAGGGCTGGAGAGATGGCTCAGCCATTAAAGGCTAAGCTAACAACCAAAAAAAAAAATAGAATAGAAGTTAAAAATAGAGGGAAGACATAATATAATTATATTTTAGCATATATTGGACATTTCATGAGACTGTCCTACGCTCTTGTTACATAGGTAGTAGCTACTTCTTCCTCTCCCTGTGAAGGTACACTGTTTAAAATTTGGATTATGATGCTTTGTGATTCAATTTATAGTGCACCCAAGGGATAGAGCTGCATGCCTAATATAGCTTTGTGATATGATATGATGTAGAATGACTTAGAAGAAAAATTTCTGGACATTGTTCTCAGAGAGATTCTATATCTAGCTACTTTAGCATCAGAAAGAAAGAAAGAAAGAAAACATCTTAAATGTGAGTAGCAGCACTCCATGGGCTGTGCCTCAGATGAAATGACAGGGACAAGGAAATTGCAGCAATTAGATTGCACCTTGTAGCTTCCTGTTCTTGGAAGCAGTATGACCAGCTGTCCCACCTGTCCTATCATATTCAAATATGGCCCCTTGCAATATGAGCCACAATAAACTCTGTCATCAAAGTTCTTTTATCAGATTCATCTTAGCAATGAAAACTGGAATTTGTCCAAATGTCATCACCCATTAGACATCCGTTCTCATCATCTTGAGGTACTTCTACAAAGGCCACCTAGCCACCTTAGTGTAGTAGGCTCTCATTGGCTGTCTGGACCGAGGGAAATGAGGGGCAGGGCCAATTCTCTTACGCAGAACTGTGCGACATCACCTGCCTTCTTATGTCTGACTGGCTCCAGGCTGATCCTGTGGCCATATCCTATTTATCAATCATACACATCCGCTGAAAGTTCCCAGAGCTGGGAGAACAATGTTCAGACTCAAAGTTCTCATTTCCTTTGTTCATGGGAGTTCAACTCAATTTTCCCTCTTCAGTTTCTCTTCAACACTAGTACACACTGCATATGCTAACAGAATACCTATCCCAAGTTAAACAACTTTCATTACAAATTTTGTACTATATAGTATGTTTGACACACATAAATACCCACTCTTCACTCAAGCTAAATTTGTTTCACTTTAATGTTGCTCTTGACATCTATGCACCACTGCAAACTCTTTCTATAAATTCCACAACTATCCTGAATTTATGCCCAATTAGGTGAAAAGTAACCAAAACAACAACATTCAATGTGTAGTAGGGACTCAATACAACCATAATTTAACAGTGGGAGTCTAGTTAATAGTGTTCTATGCCTGTATATGGAAGCAACACTGGCAATTCTGCAAATGGAATCACTATATTGCTACCCATGACATCTCCTTCACTATAACAACAGGTTCACTGCTGACACTGGTATCTCTTACTCTCCTCGGAGAACCTTTTACATGCCTTTTGTTGAAATTGACATATGAAATCACCTACAATTATTGAACTGATATTAATATGTGTCTTTAATTTTACTAATACACTTCTTTATGAAATTGGATGGGTCACATTTGGAGTATATAGGTTTAGGATTATATTATCGTACTGCTTAATTAGTCCCGTGATTATAATTAATTACCTTCTTTGCCTACTCTGATTAATTTTAGTTTTAATCTCTTTTGTCTGATATTACAATAATAACACCTGCTTGTTCTCTGGTCCTAATGCTTGGAATACTTTTTTCCATCCTTTCACTTTAAGGTTGTATCTATCTCTAAAACTAAGATGCATTTGTTGTAGACAACAGAAAGATGGATTTTGTTTCTTAATCCAGTTGGTCAGCCTGTGTCTTTCGATTTTAAAGTGGAGGCTATTCATGTTTAAAGTTATAATTAAAGGTGTGTATTGATTACAGTCAATTTTTTTCTGGTTGTATTCTCAGTTTTATTTTGTCTTTCATTATCTGCAGCTTCACTTGTTTAATTACTACCATCTCTTGGCTGATTCTTCCTCTCTTTTGTCCAAAGTTTGGTTCCATTGTTCTCTATAGAACTGGATTGGTAGACAAGAATACTTGTGCCTATTTGTATCATAGAAAGTGTTTCTATCTTCTTCAATTTCTGAATATATTTTTGATGTGCACAGTAGTGTAGGTTAGCGTTGGTAGTCGTTCAGAACTTTGAGTGTAGTACTTTAGGCTCCTTTGGCTTTCAGAGATTCCATTGAGAAGTTAGATGTTATTATGATGGAATGTGTTATATGCAGCTTCCGTCTTTTCTCCTGCAACATCCATCCTATTTCTCTCATCTTCCTCATGTACACTTACAATTTTAAGATTTATACTTTTCATGAGGTCTCACAATTCCTATATGTTAATTTCCTTTTTTAGATACATCATATCACTTGTTTGTGTGCTCTAATTCTTCTCATTTGTTTTTGAGCCCTGATATTCTATATTCCTTTTTTATAAGATTTATTATGTATACAGTGTTCTGTCTGCATGTACCCCTGTCCGCCAGAAGAGGGCACCAGATCTCATTACAGATGGTTGTGAGCCACCATGTGGTTGCCGGGAACTGAACTCAGGACCTATGGAAGAACAGCCAGTGCTCTTAACCTCTGAGCCATCTCTGCAGCCTGATATTCTATATTCTAATCAACCCATCCTACTTATTTTATTAACTTTTTTTTCATTTATTTTACATACCAACCAGTTTCTCCTCCCTCCTCTCCTCTCATTCTTTCCCTCCTGCCTCCCTTCTACCCCTCTTCCCATCCACTTATCCTCCATCTCCAGCCAGAAAAAGGCAGTCCTCCCATGGGCTTGAACAAAGCATAGCACATAAAGTTGAAGCAGAACAAAGCTCCCCCCATCCTGTATCAAAGTTGGGCAAGGTAATTCAGCACAGGGGACAGGTTTGCAAAAGCTAGCTAAGTGCTAAAGATAGGTCCTGATGTCACTTCAAGGATTCTTACAAACAGACCAAGCTATACAGCTGTCACACACATGCAGAGGGCCTAGGTCAGTCCCATGCAGGTTCCTTAACTGTTGGTCCAGAATCCATGAGCTCCCAAGAGCTCATGTCAGCTATCTCTGTGGGTTCTCTGTCATGACCTTGACTCTGCCCCACCCCCCAACTTGTACAATCCCTATACTCTTTCTTCAGCAGGATTCCCAGTGCTTGGCTGTGGATCTCTGCATTTGCTTCCATCAGTTACTGGATAAAGGCTCTATGATGGCAGTTACCAATCTGTTTAAAGTAGATGGCCAGTTCAGGCATCCTCTTCATGATTGCTAGGAGTCTTAGCTAGGGTCATCATGTGGATTCCTGGGGGTTTCCCTGGTACCAGGTTTCTCCCTTACCCTGAAGTGGGCCCCCCATCAAGATGTTTCATTACTCTTCCCCTTCATTCTGCCACCAATCTGCCTCCCCACCTTGCACACCTATAATTCACAACCTGCTCCCTCAAGTTCCCATCACCCCTCATATCCCCACAACCACCTACACTTTACCCAGGAGATCTCTTCTATGTCCCCTTCCCAGGAAAATCTATGCATCCCTCTTTGGGCCCTCCTTGTTATCTAGTCTCTCTGGGGCTGTGGATTGTAGGTTGGTTATCCTGCACACACTTTACTCCTAATATCCACTTGTGAGTGATTACATACCATGTTTGTCTTAACTCACTCAGTATGATTTTTTCTAGTTCCATCCATTTGCCTGCATATTTCATGAGGTCATTATTTTTTACAACTGAATAATACTCCATTGTGTAAATATACCACATTTTCCTTATCCATTCTTTGGTTGAGCAGCATCTAGGTTGTTTCCAGATTCTGACTGTTATGAATAATGCTGCTATGAACATTCTTGTGGTATAACTGAGCATCCTTTGGGTATATACTCAAGATTGGTATAGCTGGGTTATGAGGTAGATTGATTCCCAATTTTCTGAGAAACTGCCATATTGATTTCCAAAGTGGTTTTACAAGTTTGCACTCCCACCAGCAATGGAGGAATGTTCCCCTTGCTCTACATTCTCACCAGCATGATTTGTCACTTGTGGTTTTTATCTTAGACATTCTGACAGGTATAAGATGGTATCTCAGAGTCATTTTGATTTGCATTTTCCTGATGACTAAGGATGTTGAACAATTCTTTAAGTGTATTTCAGCCATTTGAGATTCTCCTGTTGAGAATTCTCTGTTTAGATCTATACCTCATTTTTTAATTGGATTATTTAGTATTTTGATATCTAGTTTCTTAAGTTCTTTAAATATTTTGGAGATCAGCCCTCTGTCATATCTGGGGTTGGTGAAGTTTTTTTTCCCCATTTTCTAGGCTGTCATTTGTCTTCTTGACAGTGTCCTTTGCCTTACAGAGCTTTTCAGTTTCAGGAGGAACCATTTATTAATTGTCAATCTTAGTGGCTGTGCTATTGGTGTTCTGTTAAGAAAGTTGTCTCCTGTGCTAACGCAGTCAAGGCTACTTCCCACTTTATCTTCTATCAGGTTCTTACATTTTCTAAATTAGATTTTGTCTTTTCCATTCCACCATCATTTCAACTTTGAATTCTCATCAGTATTTATATTGATTCAGTAAATTCTGTTTTCTAATCCTGGAATGTTTTCAATTACTCAGGAGTTTATTCTTTTAAAATCATTCTCTTTAAGTCCACTGAGCAGTTTCCTTGTGTTTTCTTTAAACTCCTGAATTCTTTAATGAACTTTTATTGTTCTCACTGGAAAAAATATAAATGGTCAAGACAGTACACTCCCCTAAACACACACCAAATCAAATAGTCCTAAAGAAATGCTCTCCAGTGAGACTTGATCATGGAAGATGATCCTTTTGATGTGCTTTTAAATTCAATTTGCAAGTATTGTATTGAGAATTTTTGCAGTGATGACCAAGCCATTTTTATTTAGAAGATATAGGGATGGTTCAACATATGGAAATCAAAATACAGAATCTATCATATAAAGAGATTCAAGGATGGAAACAATATGATCATCTAATTAGAAGCAGAAGGAGATTTTGAGAAAATCCACTATTCATTCATAATAAAAGTCCAGGAAAGTCTATGGATATAGGGGACACTTCCTAACTTAACAAAGGCAATATGCAGCAAGCTCACAGGCAACATAACCCTAAATAAAACAAAAAAACAGACCTTAAAGCACTTCCATCATAATCAGGACTAAGACTAAGATGTCTATTCTTGGGAGCTGGAGAGATGGCTCAGTGGTTAAGAGCACCAACTGCTCTTCCTAGAGGTCCTGAGTTCAATTCCCAGGAACCACATGGTGGCTCACAACCACCTGTAATGAGATCTGGCCTGTAGAGACACATGCAGATCGAGCACTATATACAAAATAAATAAATAAATCTTTAAAAAAAAAAAAAAGGATGTCTATTCTTTTCTCTCTTGTTCAATTGCTTTAATTTTTAGTTGTAGAAGTAAGGCACACAAAGAAAACAAAGCTAATATAAATAGGACAGGAAGAAGTCAAATAAAATCAGGAAAACAATACCATTCACAATGACCTTAAATATATCTTGGAACAAGATTAAGAGAGTAGACTTGGACAATGACAACTTTAGGACACTGAGTAAAGAATTAGAAGAAAATACCAGCAGATAGAGATATCTCATGATCATGGATAGTTAGGACAAATATTATGGATATAGCCATTCTACTAGAAGCAATTTAAGATTCCATGATCCACATTAAAATTCCAATTCAGAGGGTAGAGGTGGCTTAGTGGTTAAGAGCACTTACTATTCTTGCAGAGGACTCTGGTTTGATTCCCATCCACATGGTGGTTCACAATCATCTATAACTTCAGTTCTAGGGTATCCAATGCCTTCTGGTTCTCACAGACACCAAACACTCATGTGGTTCCTAAACACACATACAGTCAGAATACTCACCCATAAATAAAATGAATAAATCTAAGAAATATTTTAAAAATTTACCTCTGCAATTTTTAAAAGAAACTGAAAGAGTGTCTTAAATTTTGTATGGAAATATAATCAATTATATCTGAATCAGACCTTACAACCACCTCAAAGGCCCAGGAAGAGAGCCTCAGGTATACTATTCATATATTTTAAAGAAGAGCTCGGTGCCAGAACAAGCCCTAATGTCTTTTTCTTTGAGGGTCTAACTCTTCTGATATTTTTATACTTCTTGGTTGCTTTAGCACTTCATAAAGTCAAGTTACATGATAGTCCAGGTCACACATGGCCAAAAAAATGCCTTCCATTGTAAATATGATCCTTTGCTAAACCTCAGAATGGAGAGGAGACATTCTCTAAAGAAACATTGCAGTCCTATCTTTAACCTATCAGTCAATTCCCTTTGTGCTAAAAGAATTACTGGGCTTGTCAGGCAAGCAGAAACTGGGTGATCAATGGCGAAACATCTTCCATCTTCAATTGTCAAATAAATGGATCAGGAAGAGCAACATCTGCTAAGTCTTTCAATGGTAGGGAAATTATATCCCACAAAATAGGTGTCTGTAATAGAGAATTGAAGCAACCTCTGTGACTGATCATTTTGGCCCTCTTACATTCACATCTATAAACAGTAGAGTCCATATCAGTAACTTTGGATAGATAATAAGATAATAACATACTGAAGAGTAAAGACAGTTAGATTCCTCTCTGTGTCAACATTTTTATACAGGCAAAAATGAGGATAACCAGTTCCTTTAGCAATTTGTTTTCCTAAATTTAGGGAAAAACAGAAAAACTGAAGCAATATGTTTATGGACCTACATGCCCAGGAAGTAGAAGATCACTGTAGCCAGGAAGATAAATGTGATTAACTGTTTAAAGTACTGGTAGTAGAGAGACATTTGTGAATTGGGGTATTTTCTACCAGTTCAATTATCCATTACCATTGAACATCTCTAAGTATATATTGAATAAGCTGAAGAAAAAATGGACTTTTCAGTTTGGAAAGATAATTCTAATTCTTTATTTTTGTTCTTGTATGTAATAGTTTAGCTATCAATACACACAATTTGGGGAGACCCTAATGAACTTATTAACAAAATAATATTTGCTCTGGGTGCCCATTGTAAAAAAAAAAAAGCTACTGTTTGTTGAATGTTGTTTAGTTATATGACAGGCACATTCAGACTTTGCCTGCCAGAGAACTCACTTTATTTGCTGCTCTGTCTTGACTAGTTTGCATTCATTTGTTTAGATTCTGATTTAACCTTCATCTCCACATTTCATGTACAACAAACATTCGGAGCCATTTATAGTAATCTTTCAATAAGTGATGAGAGTCGATAAACTCTCAAATCAGTCTGAGACTTGAATATTGGATCATGTTCTGTATAATTTTATTTTGTGATAAAGATGAAAATAAATCTTAAATATCTCTACTACACTTTGTAGTAGGATGAGAAATGAGTCTGTGCCGTGTTTGCCTCCTCACTAAAATTGTAGCTATTCCTGGAAGACTTTCCCCACCATAAATTCATTCTTTTAACAGAAATGGGAAAGCTATTGTATTTCATAGGTAAACACAATATCTTAATTGTAATGTGCAGGTAACGAAATTAACTCTGTTAGTACAAACATGATGATAGAATAAGAGGTGCAAGGAGGCACTCCTGTATTTCTCTTCAGAATATCATTTCTCTTGCCTGGAACAAGATAGGTCTAGAAAGATGAGAGGAACAGTGACAGGAATGAATGGCAATTGGACTTGCAAAGTGTTGAAGTAATTGAAATGAGATAATTAAAGTAGGATTATGGAAATTGTTCATAGAAAGAAGTATTTGGAGAGAGTTGGAGTGGCTTTAAAGTGAGTTCTTAAAGCATTTTTTAAAAGCATATGGAAACCCACTGCCATATATGGTTCCTAAAATATATGCACATATGAAAGGAATTTAAAAGGAGTCATGACATAATTGGGAGACAATGCCTCAACTCGACATCTTATGCCAGCAAGTAAAATAGCCAGTGCCAACAATGGGTTACATTTTGATGAGTAATTGATCAAAGGATTTGTGTTGAACCCAAACCACAGGCTATTACCAAGACTAATGGTTGTTATCCATAACCTGATGGTATTGTTGAAGACAACACTTAAAACATGTATTATGGAGAACTTGAGCTGTTGCCTACCTAGTAGCTTCAACCCTACCAACTAGTATTTATGGTACTTGAAGGTATTCTTCATACAAAGAGATAAACATGGTAGTCATGAATATCACTCAGCTATAAATCATGTGACCTAGATCAGAGACCTGCCTTCAAGACATGCTGGTAGTGTATTGAAATAGTGTCGCAAATATTATTATCATCATCAACCACTTTTCAAAAACTGAAGTTAAAGCCCATTCCATGAGACACAGGCCATACCTGACACTGGTAAAGTGACCAAGAACCTGAGAATAGATAAGCCATGGGCCTAAAGGAAGGCATACTACTGTTACTCTGAAAAAGGAACATAGCAATAAAATGATTTCTGATGACATTTTACTATATTCATAGATCAAAGCATTGGTCAACCCTCATCAGAGAAGCTTCTTTTTGTAGTAGATGGGAATTAACACAGAGATCACAACTGGACAATGTGCAGAGAGTAGGAGAGTTTGGAGCACCCAGTTCTAAATGTGATGTCTGCATCAAATTCTTCCCCTCAAGGCTCAGGAATCTATGCAAAAAAGGAAGAGAAAATTCTGTAAGAGACATGATGTATGACACCAAGGAATTAGTGTGTTCCAGATACAACAGGACTGATGGACATGTGAACTCTCACCACCTGTATAGAAGCATACATGGGACCTATAATGATTTAAGCCAATAGTCCCAACACCGAGAAAGGGCAGTGGACTTGGGGTATCACCCTTAGCCAAGAAGTTATTTGTAATTCATACTTGCTAGCAAAGGGAAAAACCAAAAAAAAAAAAAAAGAAAGAAAAAAGAAAAAAAAAGAAAGATCTGTTGTGATATTAATGTGTTTCTTTTTCTGTATCCTTTTCTTTTTTTTATTGGTTTGGTTTGGTTTTTCAGGATAGGGTTTCCTGTGTAGCTTTGTACCTTTCCTGGAACTCACTCTGTAGCCCAGGCTGGCTTAGAACTCATGAAGATCCCCCTTCCAAATGCTGGGATTAAATGTGTTTCTAAGGGACTGTAATGTCAAGAGGACAATTCATTCAAGATAGGAAGAGGTACAGATATTGGTAACATGATAAAAAAAATATCACTGTTAATATAAATCACTTCAAACAGTTCCTTGGTGGAATAGTCAGTATTGTTTTCACAAATGTGCACAGAATATTAGTAACTGGACTCTCATTGTAAAATATGGAAGTATTAAACTCCTACTAATGTGTTGAATGCTTCTCTTGCTGCAAAAGCTGCACCTCATGACAATCTTGAAATCCATCAGAGACAGTAAGTAGTTTGGTATATAAACTAAGGTAGAGATATTAAATGTAAGTGGATTTAGCTTAATCTAGGAGTGGATAATCATATCTACCAAACCTTATGTGTTAAAATAATTTTATAAAGGAAGATATTAAGCTTATGGTAGGTGTCTTTCTGGGACACATGCTGTCTACTAGAATTACAGGCCATCACCCAAAGATATGAAGTTTAAGTTGAACTTATATGGTAAGTACAAAATGGGAGTCTTTACATGTGAGAATTGTTCATCAAGCCTTGGGCCCTGTAAGCAGACAAGAGGAAATGGTAAACAGGATATGACTACAGTGTCAGCCTAAAGTCAGTCAGACTCAAGGATATAGATAGTGTAACAAAAGCTCTGTAGATGGGAATGGGCCTTCTCCTCCTGCCCAGTGTAAGCAATATGAGCTGTCTATACCAAGGCAGCTCAGTGATCCTGGGGAAGTGCCTCAAGATGATAAAGACTAATGACTTATAGGTAGTGACATTGATACAAATTCTGGTTTCCCACTGCTATGATCAACCACCTGACAAAAGTGACTTTTTTATGAGGAAGAGTTTATTGTGTCTTATGCTTCAAGGGGACACAGTTCATCATGGCACAGTGGGTGAGGTGACTGGTCATACTGCTTCCACAATTGGGAAGTAGAGTAGTGTGAAAGGTATTGCTACTCTTATTTTGTCATTTTCCTTCAGGTAGAGAAGCAGCCCATGAAATGGTTCTATCCACAATCTGTTGGTTATTCACTGCTAAGATAACTTGATTTTTAGGAAGATAGATTGGCACAGTGACTATGAAAACCAGTATGGAGTTTCCTCAAAGAGCTACAAACAGATCAACCATATAATTCAGCTATACCACTTATGGGCTTAACCTAAATAACTGTGTATCTTAGCACAGAGATACTTATTCATTTCATTGCAGCTCTATTCACTATAGCCATGAAATGGAAAGAGCCTGAATATTCATCAATTAACGAATGGACAATAGAGATGTGGCACATATACACAATGAGATATAATTCGGTTATAAATAAAAATGAAATTCTCAGGTGAATGGGTGGAACTGCAAAAATAAATCATTGGGAGAGAAATATTCCATGTGTTTCATTTTATCTTTCACATATGGGTCCTAGATTAAAATATTTAGATATTGGGTTTAAATAGTGTCTGTGGAAGTCACTAACCTAATAAGTGACCATAGGCAAAGGTAAGAAGAATTGTAGAATACAGATTATCTGAAGGGTCAAAGGGGAATGGTAGAACAGGAAGTTTTATCTGAAGTGAGTGATGGGGTGGAAGGGTAGAGATACAGAGGAGAGGTACAATTAATACTAAAGTTATTTGAAAAATCTATATGCAAACTCACAATTGTAAAATCTTCCAAAGATACACATTTATCAAGAATACAAATTGAGTTATTCTATGCAGTGAAATAATTCTTCACCTACATCCTACCTTTACTATCAAACCAAAAGCTTGGTCATATGTGGTTTACCCACGTTTGAGGTACTAGCAGGTTATCCCAGACTCTTAAAATAATGAAAAGGATTGCTATCACTCTTGGTTACCTTCTGGAAAATAAGAAAAAAATTTCTTATTTCTACAGACATCTTGTATTTGAGTCATGGAGATATCAAGCCTGCACTAATTAAGAAGTTTCACTCCTACTGAACAGGTATCATAGTATAAGAATGTACTATTCACTCTCCTTGGTAGAAGAGTAATTAAGATCTTTTTTTCTTTTTCTGCTATGAATCATACTAGTTACAGTGAAAAGTTACCTGACATTAAATACCCATGGCTGCAATAGTAGAGCAAATGTTATGGCAGTATCCAGTTGCATTTGACTAAACTTAAGGCCATCTGTAAAAGCAGAACTCATGTTCGGTATTGTTAATTGGTCAAAAAAAAGTGTGAGTGACACGATCTCAAACATACTGGAAAAAGCAGTTACCTCTCTTTCTCTTCCTTCACTCTTGTTCCCAAGGACTGGTCTCTGCTCTCTTCTATGCTCCTTCTTTGCCCCTTCTCTCCCATCCCCTCAATAAACCTCCCACGTCGGCCCTGTTGTATGGTGTGACTCCTTCCCTGCTGGTTTAAAAATACATTTAGATCAGTCTGATACATGCTGGGACCCTGCACCTGGCCCACCAATGACAGCCCTACTTTTTTTGTACCTAACAAATTGCTGGGTCTCTCCATCTAACACTGACGATTGTTTTTGAGAGCTCCAGGGAGTCAACTTGGATCCACCTCAAACAGCCTGATGGTTCCACAGAGCATGGACTATGAAGTGTCCAGCTAGCTACCCCAGGACATGGCCAGCACCCCAGATTTCCCAGGTCCCCCAAAGATGATTGATGTACCCTAGACCAGCAGGAAACATTCATGAGAACACAGCACCCTCATCCCCGCCTTACCTGCTACCCCTTCCCAACTCCTCACATTTTTATAATAAACAGAAGGGAGGAATGTTGGCATTTAGGCATCTGTACTGGCCTGCCCTTAGGGTCCTGTCAGGATATATCTTCAGCTGCAGCCACTAAGAGCACCCCCTGGGCATTCGCTATGTTTCCTTATAAAAGGGGGCCTTGTACACCTCCCATCTCTTTCTCTTCCTTCAATCTCATCTCCAGGTACCAGTCTCTATTCCCTTCCCTGCCCCTTATTTCCCTTCCTCTCAATAAACCTCCCATGAAAAGAAAAAAAAAAAAGAAGAACAAAGAAAAAGCAGTTACCATACATTACCTTCTGGAGAATCCAACCGCATGGCTGCAGTTCCTAGGCTTATGTTAATGCTTGCCAAAGCTGGCCCTACTGGGCTTTCAACCCCCATTGGCATCAGAAGGGGAAAGTTTTTCACGAAGGCCCAATAGGTTTCTGCCATGATGGGCTTCAGCTGCAGCCACAGGGCACACTCAGTGCTCAGAAACCCAATGAGGAATTTCATTGTTCTTAATAGTGTAATGTTTCAGTGAGGGTTTCTCAGTAACTGAGTAATACCAGATCTTATTATAAGCAACAGTCATTCTAGGGTCCTCCATGTCATATATATAGCCTTATTGTTATGTGAGTTGCAGTCTGATTGTTCTTTGCTGTCTATCTAGAATCCACTTATGAGTGAGTACATACCATGTTTGTCCTTCTGGGTTTGTGTTACCGCACTCAGGATGATTTTTTCTAGTTCCATCCATTTGCCTGCAAATTTCATGCTGTCATTGTTTTTCTCTGCTGAGTAGTACTCCATTGTGTATATGTACCACATCTTCTTAATCCATTCTTCAGTTGATGGGCATCTAGGTTGTTTCCAGGTTCTGGCTATTACAAATAATGATGCTATGAATATAGTTGTGCATGTATCTTTGTGGTATGGTTGAGCATTCCTTGGGTATATGCCCAAGAGTGGTATGGCTATGTCTTGAAGTAGTTCGATCCCCAATTTTTTGAGAAACTACCATACTGACTTCCACAGTGGTTAGAAGATTAAGGATAACACTGAAGATCACTGACCCCCATTTAGAAACAGTAGCATGCCAGCTAAGCATTTTCATTCTCACAATCCTATTCATGCTGGAACAGTACCTACTTCTCAGGAGTGGCTCTGTGCAACATTTTTTTGGCCTGCTGAAATTGATTTTGCCCCCTTTGAAGATACCTTAAAATTTGTGAGTCTGAATGTAGCCATTATGAGACCATTAGTTCTGCTGCTTGTGAGCTGCTTATTTTTCCTTTATTGTTTTTGGTTGCTCTTTTTTCAGAGCTGCCAGCTTAAGTCATGCTGGGATCAAGAATAATGGGCCTTGGCAGTTCGTGTTCATGGAGTTGTGCCCATGCCAATGGATACCCACACGCTCCAGAAGAGAATTTGACATCACTGCTGCCGTTGTTGCTGTTATAACAGCGGCGACCACTGCTACTGTTTCTGGGATTGCCATTTCACAATTGGTTACTACAGCTACCACAGTGGAGACCCTGGCAGCAAAAGCAGCTACCACAGTTAATTAATTTTTCATTCTATTGGGCATGACAAATTTAAATCAATAGTTATATACATTTTGATTGGCCTTGAATGTTATAAATTTACAAACTCTTCTGTTTGCTCTTGGGATACCATCTTACAAGGACTCCAGTTTGCAGTAAGGCTCATTAAGGAAGGGAATGACTCAGCAGCCTTTAGCCTACTGGCTATGGGTGGGTTAAGACTTCTGTTGGTCTTTTCTCTGTCGAACACACAGATTGCAAGCCCAGAGCCACTTAGAGATCTTTGGCAACAGTTAACTCTGCAGCTCTCACATGATTGAGCCTGTATGATAATGAGCATTCAGAGATGGGTAACGCCTGGGGCATGCTCACCAACCTAAGACAGAACGCCTGTGTGGCCTGGACAGGTGTCTCCATGATGGGTAAGGTGACCTGCTGATGTCCCATGAAACCTAAGTCAGAAGCTCATTTTTTTAGTAAAAGCGGGGGACCTGTAGGTCCCTCGCCCCCATTTTAGGTAACTGTTGCCTTGCTTGATGCCTTTGACCTTGCTATCCTCCCTATGCTAATTCCCTGAGAGATTCCACCCTCCTGAATGCTTAAGGGAAGCTCCTTGTTTGTGTATCCAACATATTGGGTGTTAACAGCTTAGATGGAAGATTGTAAAACACCAGGAGCGGGGGTAGGGATTTAGCACAATTGTAGAGCACTCCCCGGGCAGGGTTCGATCCTCAGCTCAAAAAAAGAAAAAAAAAACCATCAGGATCTGTCCTTAGTGCATGAGCTGGCTGTTTGGATCCTTGGGTTTACACAGGGACACTTTGCTCAACCTGGAAGGAGGGGACTGGACCTGCCTGTACTGAATCCACCAGGTTTAAATGAATCCCCAGGGGAGTCTTGGCCCTGGAAGAGATGGGAATGGAGGGGAGGGGTTGGGGGGAAGATGGGGGTGGGGACTGGGGGGGGGAGGACAGGGGAACCCATGGCTGATGTGTAAAATTAAAACACAAATATAATAATAATAATAATAATAATAATAATAATAATAACATCAGAAGCTAACTTCTGCCATCCAGGGTTCTCCCATTGTGCTGTAAGCCTGTATATAAGACCTCCTCCCTCCTTCAATAAATGGCATTCAAAAAGAAGAAGAAGAAGAAGAAGAAGAAGAAGAAGAAGAAGAAGAAGAAGAAGAAGAAAAGAAGAAGAGGGGATCAAGATCATGTTGGGAAAACCCACAGAGACAGCTGACCAGTGCTAGTTGGAGCTCACTGACTCTGGACTGACAGCTCAGGAACCTACATGGGACTGAACTAGGCCCCCTGAATGTGGGTGACAGTCATGTGACTTGATCTGTTTGTGGGGTCCCTGGCAGCAGGACCAGGACTTATCCCAGGTGCATGAACTGGCTTATTGGAGCCCATTCCCTGTGGTTGGATACCTTGCTCAGCTTTGATACAATGGGGAGGGGCTAGGCTCTCCTTCAACTTGGTATGCCAGACTTTGTTGGCTACCATGGGAGGCCTTACCCACTTTGAGCAGTGGATGAGGACAGAATAAGAGGGAGGTGAGGAGGTGGGAGAAGGGGAGGAAGGGAGAACTGGGGTTGATATGTAAAATGAAAAAATTTTTAATAAATAAATATATTAAATAAAAGAAGTGTGACTAGACAGGTCATAAGTGCCTACTACTTTATTTCTGATAAATGGATAGAGTAATTAACCTGCCCCTAAATACTTTTCTTCATAACCATGGGTAAGTGAAACTTTCAACACTCAGCAGAAAACAGTGATTGTGTGTGTATGTGTGTGTGTGTGTGTGTGTGTGTGTGTGTGTTAGTGTATCATTCTTAAGAAAGTATTTTCTGGACACTACAATCCCTTTACAAGCTTAAATTCACAACCATGACTGACACCATAACATTTCTACAAGATCAAGATGGACAAAATTCCAGAATGGATAAGTGAGAGGCTCACAAAGGCCCATGCCTGGCTGATAAACTTGGCAGATTGATGGTTTCTGTGAAAGGAGGATCAGTTTTCTACAGCATGAGTGTAGCTCTGGTAGGCTGCCCATGGCCTTACACTCAAATACCTACTTATAGCAGTATGGGAACTTAGTAGGTTGCAAAAGTACATGATGCTTGACAGAAAGTGGTGAAAGAGTGTGGAAGTAATTGGGGAGGAGAGAGTATGGGGTTTGATCAAAACACATTATATGCATGCATTAAATTATCAAGCAATAAATAAAAATGATAATGAAAAGAAATAGTGTGTATGTTGTCTTATTAATCTTTTGTAATTAGTCCATTAAATATTTCAAAGTTAGTACAATCAGGATAGAGTGGTAAAGCCTCTGTCATCTTGCTTGTAGGTATTGTTTTGCTTTCCTATAATCACTGTTTTAATATTTTAAATTAAAATTGGTTTGTGCCACTCTCCCTCTTTCCTTGCATCCAACTTTTCTCCCTCAAATCCTTCACATGCACTTTCACTTTGAAGATGACAGCCTTTTTCTTTGATTGTATTTGTATGTGTCTGCACAAATGTGCACACGCGCGCACACACACATGCGCGCACACAGACCCACACACACATTGCTGAGTCTGTTTTTATAGATTGTGTATATCCTACATCTATGATTCAGGGACTAGCACAGATAAAATCTAAGAGCCAGAATACATGGAAATCCTCAGTCTCTCTTAGAAATAGCTGCATAAACAAGTCCAGAACAAAAGCAGTGTCAATAGCCTTATTAACACGAAAACGGGGACATTTCATGGTGTCGCATCAATAGACAAAGAAATGTTTTGAGTTCTGGGAGAATGAGAATTAGCCTATTCTAAGGAAGAGTCCCTTTATTAGCTGTCCAATGCAAAGAGGCTAGCCTATAATCATTCTTATTTTTAGCTTAGCATCACCAATAAAACTTAACTTAGTACTAAGGTAAACACTCTTGCACATATTCCTTCAGTCATCTCATGGTTTTGGTGTGCTTTTTCCACTTATGCATGGAGTTTTCCTGCAAGTCCCCATCTGCACATTTTTTTTTTTGTTTTTATATATGGTTTTAGTACTCTGTGTCTGTGAGGCAGTAGCTGTTATCATAGTGGAAGTTTGCAGAGGATGAACCAGGTCATTGAACATCAAAGAAGTCCTCGAGGCAAGTATGAGCTGATATTTGTATTCATAATTTAAAGAGATGGAAATAAACAATAACATCAACAAAAATGAAATGAGCTACAGTTAAAAGAAAACAAGTCCCATTGCTGTTATCAGTTATTTTCCTCAATGACCTGAGTTAACGGGATGCATTATCATATTCGGTTTTCTGCAGTAACTGTCATTCTCATGGTCAGTTTTGCTTCCTTCTCTGGGAGGGGTGCATATGCACAATGGAATGAATCATTAGGGAAGAACTCAAGCCAGGTTCAATGGAGAGCAGGACCATTCTCACCTGCCACAGCAGATGCTCCTTCACAAGGCTCCTTAGTCTTCATTCCTTCTAGATTTCCTCATGACCAATGCCTCTTCATTGGTCAGACTTGTGTGAAGAAATGGTCCAGAGCTGGATAAATTAGTCCCAGCGGCAACACTCCTCCTGGATTCTTTTCTTTCCTGGAAGATAATGTGCCTCATATAAAATCTGTGGCAGGATATTTACCCAACATAGGGAATGATAAATCATATTTTCCCTTCCATTCCCTCAACATACATTTAGGGATTAGCATGCATTGATTTCTAGTGGACTGTTTTTCACCAAAGCAGTGTCATTAGAAACAGAAATAGAATACCACCATTTGCATGGCTTTTTTAATCGGCAAATCTTTGTTCAGGCTCTATAGCCTTCTGGCACTTTATTAGTATTTACTTTTGTAAAATTAGTTTTTTCACATAATATATTATGATTATGGATTTCTCTTCCCCCACATTCCTCCTAGTTCTTCCCTACCTCCCTTCCCTTCCAGCTCTACACACTTTCTGCTTCTTCATAGGAAACACATAGACATCTAAAGAAAAATGACAAAATAAACCAAACCAAACCAAACAAACTGGACTAGGACAAAACAAGCAAACAGAAGGAAGAGGCACATACAGGCCCAGAAACACACATTTGCACACACAGGAATCCCATAGAAACACAGAGCTAGAAGACATAATTATACACAAATAACCTGTATGGTTAATAAAATGCCCTGACTCAACATTATTGGACAAAGAACCCCTAAAGACGCCATTGAACTTGTTTTATGTTGGTCATCCACTACTGGGGATAGAGACTTTACTAAAGAGTGTTTTGTTTCCCTAGTGAGACTCCCTTGGAGAAAACTAATTTTTCTTTTTTATTTTAATTTATCTTGATTTATCTTCTTTTTTTTTCATTTTTCTTAATTAAGAAATTTTCTACTCATCCCAATGCTATCCACAGACTCCCCCCTCCTCCCACACCCCAGCCCCCTTTCCCAAGCCACTCTGCATCCCCATATCCCCCAAATCGAGGTCTCCCATGGGGAGTCAGCAGAGCCCAACACACTGAGCCTAGGCAGGTCCAAGCCCCTTCCCACTGCACCAAGGCTATGCAAGGTGTCACACCACAGGCCCCAGATTCCAGAAGCCTACCCATAGACCAGGGATGAATCCCGATCCTCTGTCTGGGTGTCCACCAAACAGTTCAAGCCAAACAACCATGTTCTGTATCCAGAGGGCCTGGTCCAGTCCCATGGGGGCTCCATAGCCACCAGGCCACAGTTCATGGGCTTCCACTAATGTGGCCGGTCATCTCTGCCATCATGACCTCAATGTCCCGTACCTGCAGTATCTCTCTTCTCATTGATCGGATTCCTGGAGCTCAGACCGGTGCCTGGCCGTGGATCTCTGTATCTGCCTCCATCTGTCACTGGACAAAAGGCTCTATGATGACAGCTAGGTTATTTAATAGGCTGGTCACCAGAGTAGACTGGTCCAGGCACCCGCTGGACCACTGCCAGCAGACCAAGGTGGGGTCAACCTTGTGGATTCTTGAGAGCCTCCCCAGCTCCCTACCTCTTCCTATTCCCACAATGTCCTCATCTATCATGCTATCTTCCTCCCTGCCCTCCCACTCTGTCCCTGTTCCATCTTGACCCTCCCAATTCCCTATATTATCATCCCCCACTCATCATCCTCTGCCACCCACACCCACCCACCCACACCCACCCCTGCCACCCAGCCCACTCATGTAGATCTCATCCACTTCTCCTTCACAGGATCATCCATGTGTCCCTCCTAGGGTCTTTTCCTGTTAGCTAGCCTCTCTGGAGTTGTGGGTTGCAGTCTGGCCATCCCTTCCCTCACATCTAGTATCCACTTATGAGTGAGTACATACTATGTTTGTCCTTCTGAGTCTGGGTTACCTCACTCAAGATGATATTTTCTAGATCCATCCATTTGCCTGCAAATTTCATGATATCACTGGAAAACTAATTTTTCATTTGCGAGTGACTATTAGTTGGAGATAACATCTAGATAATGAATGGGGACTAGTGTCCACTTCTCCTTTCAGCTCTAGGACCCCATCTGGTGCAGACCTGTGCAGGCCCTGTGCATGCTGCCAATATTTGTGAGTTCATATGTATGCCAGCCCTTTTGTGTCTAGATGGCCTTGATTCCTTGGTGTTCTCTATGCCTCTGGCTCTTAACACTTTTTCCACTTCCTCTTCCACAGTTTCCAGAGCCCTGAGGGGAGGGAACTGATGAAGACAGCCCTTTTAAGGCTGAATGTCCCAAGGTATCTCACTCTCTACGGATGTCTGGCTGGGGATTTCTGTATCTTTTCTCATCTATGGCAGATAACGTCTCTGGTGATGGCTGAGCAAGACATTGATATAAGAGTATAGCAGAATGTCATTAGGAATAATTTTATTACTATTTTCCTTTCATCACAGCACTAGTACTTGGTTTCCCCCTAGAATCATGGTCTATGAAGTCTCAGGTTCGTGGCTACCCAAGCCATCTCATGAAGTGTGCCTTACCTCAAATCAGACATTGATCACTCCCACAGGCTCTGTGCCACCATTGTAACAGCATATCTTGTAGGTAGGTCACCACTGTAGACCAAAGGGTTTGTAGCCAAGTTGGTGTTTACCTTTCTCCTCTAGTAAAGGACCTCCCAGTACTGTGAACATTAGTCCACATGGCTAAAGGTTCTAGGTAGGCACCAGATTGACTTCTCTGTGTTCAATGAGTTCTGTAGGTGTCATCTTCAAAAATAAGGTCTTACCATCAGTTTGTGGAGAGCCACCAAGAGCCTTTGTATGGGGACTTCCACAGGACCACTTCAGCCAACAACTCAGTTAGATGTAACCCATTCCTGGTACTAGAAAGTTTATTTGGTGACAAGGATTGTCCATTTGGGGCTCTATCTCCCCATTATTGGAAATTTCATTTAGATAACTTTCATATGTGTACATATTTTAAGAAGGTTTTACTCTATTAGGTGTCCATGTAACCCCCCAAATGACTACTCTATTAATAGTCTCTAAAACTTTGCTTTGAGATCAGCATAGTCTTTGCCCTGTTTCCTCTGAGGGATCACCTTGTCTCCTTTTTCCTTTTCATCCAATTTGACTGCTTTGTCACTTCAAAAACTCAGTTGACATGATGGTCTCTGTCACTTTGATCCAGCAAAGTGTCTCTTGCTGTAAATGTCATTCTATGCTGAAAACCTGACTATAAATGAGATAATCCATGTAGAGACCCAAAGTGCTACCACTTACGTATTAATGTTACCTGAACATTTACAAAATTTTCAGTTTTGACAGGTACAGAGGAATTGGAGATCATGAGCTCCCAATTCATATTTAAACATATTTAAAAGCCATCCACTCTCAGCTTTCTAATGAATAGATGAACAACCACAGCATCTTCCACACCTACAATTTATAAAGAGTTTATATTCCACAATATCTGTTGTGTACTAGAGAATGGAGACAATCTAAGAATGTCCCTAGGAATGCACCACTTAATGTCTCCAACATTCCAATCTGTATAGGATGTATCCCATATCCATGACTTTCGATAAATTTTAAATTGCAACATGCATTCAAGACATAATTAAATGAAGTAAATTGCTCTTTCTCACTCAACATGTTTTACAAGCTAAAATCAATCAATCTATTTTCTTTTATCAGTTGGTTCCCGAAATATTTTGAAAATATGGGGAGTAAACCAACCTGTTTGTGGACTTGGGTGTTCAGTAGAATTTGGGGCTTAATGTGGCCCAAAACATAATTTTGATTGACTGTTCCCAGTGGTTAAAATGAATGGAATTCTAACTGTTGAGATATTTTCTCACAGTTCAATCACCCTCAAATGTTTGTATTTAAAAAACTGAAGAGAATGGGAGCTTCTGAGTTTGAGATGTAAATTATTATTTTATTTGTTGTCTATTACCATTTTAGCTATTTAGTTTTATGAGTTACAGAGTCCGCAGTGGACCCATATAGCTAAAATGTCTAATGATCCCTGCTCTTGGTGCTCATATTTGCAGTTGTTGCATTTAGTTTAGTCATGTGACAAGAACATTCACATTTTGCTTAACAGAAAACAAACTTTCTATATTGTTTTATGTACAAGAATTTTATATTTGTTTGTTCTGATTTTATTTTACTCTCTATCTCCACATTAAAGTAAAATAAACATTTGGAGTCAAGTGATATAACTTTGCAATAGGTCATGAGAGGAGATAAATTATGAAGTTTAAACAGAGAATCGGGTCCCATCTTAAATGTATTATGTGATAAACATTTGAGTACATATTGAAACTCTATATTGTAGTTTTTAAGAGCATAGGAAAAGAAGAAGCTGTGTTATTTTTTATGGCTCTTAACTAGAATTCTAGAATAAACCCATTCCTGACAGAATTCTTTGTGGCAAAATTTTATTCCTTTATAAGTACACAGTTGTATATTTACTCAAATGTAGGCATCAGCTCTCAATTGCTATGTGTTGGGAAAACAACCTTTGTGAGTACAAGCATGTCATGGTATGCGTGGTGCAAGGAAGACTCGCCTGTGTTTCTTCAGACTATCTCTGCTCCTGGCTGAGTTACAAACCAGAGTTTGAGAGGACCAGAGTAACAGTGACTGGAGTGAACACTGAGCTTGTAAAGCTACTGAGTAAAGAAAAGGGGGTCCAGAAAGAAGCGTTTGGATAGTTTGGGATGGCTTCAAAGCAGTCTCTAGGGACAGGCTGGTGGAGGGACAGATGTCTTACTTATGTGTTTCTGAAGACTGAAATGTCAAGAGCACAGTTCCATGAAAGGAGATAGAAGTGTTAGCAGTGAGCCTGCTGCTGTGGTATAGGAGACGTCAGTGGTAGGAATCAATACACGCACTTCATTTGTAGGATGCTTGGTATTGCTAGCATATATGGGCACAAAGCACTGCTGACTAGATGCTCCCACTATAAAATTATGGATGTATTGAGCCCCTACTAATGCACTGACTGTTGCTGTCTTGGTGAATATTCACCTAATAGAGCATAAATTCATGACAATTGTGGAATTCTACAGAAATAGTGAACAGCAGAACACAGACATAGATATAACAACATTAAAGTGACTAGGATTTAGCATAAGCTAGGAATGTGTAATTATGGCTACCAAATATATCATAATGTGTAAAACTTGTGTTAATTGATGTGGACATATATCTAACCTGTTTGGATGCATGGTGTGTGCCAATGTTGAAGAGAATCATTTGTGGAGATGAAACCCAATTTAACTTATGTTATTATGGGAAATGAGAAACGTTAGGTACAAATATTGTTCTCCCAGCTCTGAGACCTTTCAGCGGACATGCATGGCTGATAAGTAAGATGTAGCCACAGGGTCAGCCTGGAGCCAGTCGGACATAAGAAGGAAGGTGATGTCACCAAGTTCTGTGTAAGGGAATGGACCCTGTCCCCAATTTACCCCAGTAATGGACAAACAGTGAGGGCCTACTATTCAAAGATTACTCAATGACCTTATGGAATTGCCTCAAGATGATGAACACTAATGTTATAACAGGTAATGACATTTGTAAAAATTGCATTTTTCTTTGCTATGATGAATCTTATTAAAAAAAACTATGTCTTTGATGACGTAGAGGTTATTGTGGTTCATATTGCAAAAGGACACTTTTGAATACGGCAAGGCAGGTGAGACAGCTGGTCATACTGTTTCCAGGATCAAGGAGCTGCAGGATACAATACTGTTGATGAAATTCCCTTATCCTTCTCATTCCATCTAAAGTATATCCCAGAGAGTGCTGCTGCCCACATTCAGGTGATTCTTTGCCACTGAAGTAACCAGATAAAGAATCTTTCTGAGAGCAATGTTTAGAGGCTTGTCTCCTAAATTATTCACATTATGTTGCGAGTCCATATTAGGTGCCACAACTTTAATCACTGGGGTGCATGATAAATTGAAGCAGAAGCATCATAATCCTAACTTCAAACAATAATAAACCTTCACAGGAAGAGGAAGCACTAGCTAGCAAACTGTGTAAGCAGAAAGTAAAGCAGTTTGGGATCATAGCCTCATAGGGTATTCTTATTCAATTTAATCCAATGGTGAGTATAAAAAATAATAATGATATATTGTTTTTTTAGCTAAATAAGGCAATGTGGGCTGTACCTTGTTTTCTACAACTTTGCTCTTTGGAGGACACAAATGAAATAACTAGTGGGTTTTTTTTTTTCATTATTTATCATAACATTTTAATAGGAGCTTTGCTTGCTTTCTCATTTAGTGTTCCAGAAAAATACCAAATTCAATCCAATGTGCATTTGTTTTCTGCAGAGAAAACTGGGCCTTCATTGATTCTGATAACTATCTGCAAGGTTCCACTGTGTAAAGATAACATCTAGTATTGTACAGATTTGGAAAGTCATCTGCAAGCAAAGATGGCAATTAACAACTTGAAAGCAGTTATCTATCATAGTTGGAAAAAGTATTAGCTAAAACCCACAAGACTACTGAAATAGTTCATGGTTCATTTACTTAGTTTCCCATGAGCTGTACAACAGTGAGTCTCCATTGGACATGTACATAACACTGAATATTGTCAGTGAGTTGGATGCAAACTAGATATAAGAGACTAAGTAATGCAATGTCACATGTTCTGGTTTCTTTACATATATAAATCTTACTGAGACAGCTAGAAGACCTCAGTAATGGATGGGTTTGATAGTATCATGTGGTACTATGGTAGCTAATGCTATGAAGTATCACTAAGGAACCTGCTCAGTCCAAGAAGGCCAAAACCAACCCAAGCCAGATTTATAGATTCACCTAAGAGTGGCAAAACTATTATAAGAAAAATCAAGTACATTTGGATTTGATTTAAGTACATTTCCATTGGCTTTGCTTATGTTTATAATTTATAAGAACCAGAAGAACTATTAGAGAGACCATGGATGTAATAAGAAATTTGCATCACTCTACATGGATCAGAAATGGCTCTGGTGATTTACAACATAACTTGAACTATAGTAATGACCTAAAAATGAGGTAAATAATGCCTATACCTAAATACCTTGTTTAATCATTGTTGTAATGAGCCTATTAGCTAATGATGGGTGAGAGTAATGGTATCCTCAACTTGGATTCCAGACATTGCTTCTTCCTGCCCCCTAGCAGTGTGTGGCCTTGGGGATGATGTGCTGCACTATATAGGAGGTGGAAAGTTAACTGGAGACCGGACTTTGGTTGAAACGGCTTTCCTGAATCAGTGGCCAAACTGTGGTGGGACTCCACAGAGATGCAGCTGTCTTTGACTCAACCACGTTCCTGTAAGTAGCTCTTCTCCAAACTTCCTCCAGTTGACCTTAAATCACTGCATTATTGTACAAAGCTGGTTTGGACAGTTTACTTTTTATGGTGTTATTTTCCCCGTATATGAAGTGAATTGACATTGTTAATACCTGACCGAGAGAAGTAAAACAGATAAAATTAAGAAGTACTTTCTAATCATTTCTCTAGATATCAGCTATCTGGCAACTCTTAGACCAGTGGTTCCTGAAGGGGAACCTTCCTTCCCAGAATATATATATATATATAATCTAGAGACATTTTTCATTGTCATAGTTGAACTAATGTAAAAAAGAGGCATGTTATTGATGCCTAGTGGTAGGAAGTTGTATGTCTACATAACACTGAATTTTGAGAACATGGAATTACCAATTTCACAAAGTCAAAATTTCAGAACGTGAGACTTTCAACTGTAATAAAACCACAAGAGTGTATAGGCAGAATTTATAACAATTACAGAAAGAAAGAGTAACATACACTAATGCCTGTGTCTCTGCTGAATTACTTGACTGGAATGATATATTCTTATTTTATCCTGGAGACAAATAAATGAGGACACAAATATGCATTTATACCACATTAAAAATTTCATTAAAGGAAAAACACTTTTTCAGCATGCATAAAACATGCACAAATTTATACAACACCAAATACCAGAACAGAAATGAGGATTGGACACACAACCCTCTACCACTGAAGCTATTGGCAATTGTTAATGTGTAGCCCCTCATAATTTAAGCATGCTCTAGTAGAAGACTATACATCAAAGAATATTTGGGTAGCACAAATTGGTCTTAAAAGTTTTTGTTGTTGTTTTTCTAACAACACAAAATTGTGTGAATGAGAAAGTTGCATAGTATGTGGATCTGGGAAGAGTTGGGGGATGTGAAGTGAACATCAAAACATAAACATTCTTGAAGCTCAGATAATGAGGTGCAATTGCTTGTATTTCCTCTTATTTACAAGCAAGATGGATTGCCAAGAAGAATACATTGGATTTTATGAAGTGGCAAAACAAAATTATTAGCTCCTGTTAGGTTTTTTAAATTCTATAGGTGATGGATTTATTCTCTCTCTCTCTCTCTCTCTCTCTCTCTCTCTCTCTCTCTCTCTTTCTCTCTCTGTGTGTGTGTGTGTGTGTGTGTGTGTGTGTGTGTGTGTGTGTGTTTGCTTTTCCTTTAAAAAGGGCCTGGTTATCTTGCATACTACAGAATATTTTGATACTTTTATTTATTTTGAGTATTAGAATTTAGATTTTTTTCCACTAATAAAATTTACCAATTCCCTCATTTCCAGTTGCACATATCCATTTATCAAAGTTTTTTATCAGAAGTTTTTTTTCAGACTAATGTCACTAAAAGTAACAGAATTTTCTTTGTAATAAAGACATGTTGACTCATCATATTGAAACTGTTAAATATTAATATATCCAGTCCCTTGCAGTTTTCATAGCTGCTGGTCTAAATGAGTTCCTACAAGCTTGGTTCAGTTGTCTCTGTAGGTTTCCCCATCATGATCTTGACCCTGTCCCCTTGCTCATATAATCCCTCTTCCCTCTCTTCAACTAGACTCTCAGAGCTCAGCCTAGTGCTTGGCCCTGGATCTCTTCATTTGCTTCCACCAGTTACTGGATGAAGGCTCTATGATGACAGTTAGGGTATTCATCAATCTGATTACTAGGGTAGGCCAGTTCAGGCACCCTCTCCACTATGGCTAGTAGTATAAACTGGGGTTATCCTTGTGGATTCCTGGCAATTTCCTTAAGCCTTCTGCAAACAGGAGACAGTTGTATAGCTTGGTCTGTTTGAGGGGCCCCTGGCAATGTGATCAGGATCTATACTTGGTGCATGAGCTGGCTTTCTCGAGCCCATTACGTATGGTGGGATGCCTTACTCAGCCTTGATACAGCAAGGGAGTAGCTTGATCCTGCCTCAACTCAATGTGCAGGCTTTGCTGACTCCCCATGGGAGCCATTACCCTTTTGGAGGAGGGGATTGAGGGTGTGTTGAGGAGGGAAAGCTGGCATGGGGGAGCGAGAGGAGGGATGGGAAGGGGATCTGTGGTTGATACACAGAATGAGTGGAAATTTTTCCTAAGTAAAAATAAAAATATATTGATATGCCCATAGCGCAAAAGTAAGTTAATGATGACCAACCTTGGTCATTATTAAAAACATTAAAACTGTGTGTTATACAAAGTAGGGAAATATTGACAAAGGAGGAAATATTACATTTTGGTGCAGAATTATTTATTTCAGATTGTGGCATAACTCTACATTGTCAGTATTAGTAAACAATTGTGTGTTTGTTCCCATCTAGCTTGAAAATAAAGCTAATCCATAGAGCTGCCTTGTTACACTGGTGCTCCATACTAATATTAGACAAATTTAGGGCCTGGCTCAGGAGTTAAGAGCCATTGCTGCTGTTGAACAAGACTAGTGTTTGGTTCTCAACATCCCATGGCTGCTCACAACTATACATAACTCTAATTCTCAGAGATATGATATCTTTGTCCAGCATGATGGACACATATATATGGGTAAGCAAAACACAGTTATACATAAAATAAAATAAATACATTTTTAAATGCTACAAATTCCTGACTTATCTCTTATTGCAGAAAGTCATCTGCAATTCACTAGACATTAAATCGTCTGAACAGAAAGTCTTGAACACCTTGCCTTAATTTACATTAAGCTTCAAATGTTAGAATGCAGAATACTCTTGGGTATAATTTCAAAAAGTGTAAAATGACATTCATGATTCGAAACAGGAATCTGAGAAAATATGATTACTTAGATTAGTTTTCCTATTGGAAACTCTCTATTACTCCTACAATATTAATAACTGCTCCTCCATAGAAGATCACTTTGACCATAAAAGGCTTCCATTGACAAGATGGCTTTTAATAACGTGGTGGGAATATATCTCAGAGTGGCTCCTATTCTTCTCTAACAGGGACACTGCTCCTACTACTGGTGTCCAACCTGCTCCTGTGGGAGAATGTGGTATCTGTACCCATGTGTGCAATGAGGAATGGGCGCTGCTTTGTGTCATTGAAGGACATGTTTGATCTGGCAGGCAGTTTGTCTCATGAAATCAGTCAAGAAGTTTCAGGAATGCTCACTGAATTTGTAAGTACCCCACTGACATCTGACTTCTTAACAAATCAAGCCTCTATCACAATGATTGTGGTACAGCATCGCCTAAAGCGAAACACACAATGATCTAAATCTTAAGCAGGCATTCCTTCCCAAAGGATAAGAATACAGCAGCTACAGAACTGTGAAGCCAGTAAGAGGGCAGTTACACAAAATGTAGACTATTAACTGAAACACTATTATTTTAATGTTTATCTATTGTTTAACTTTTGTTTTAATTCACTATTATGACATAAAGGTATGCAAAATATAACAAAGGAATTGGTATATCTCTTTTCCTTTATCTAGTGGGATATTTGTCACTCCTTTATTATTTACTTGTTTGTTTGTTTTACCTTTTAATGAAAATGGGTAATTTTTCACACATAATACACACTAATTACAGTTTCCTTTTTCTCTATTCCTCTTAGACCCTCCCCATGTCCGCAACTCAGGATCCACTCCTTTCATTAGTCTTTCATTAGAAAAAAACAGGCTCCTTAGGGACAGTAATAAAATTAAAAAATAAAAATAAAACAAAACTCATACATTAGAATTGGGCTAAACAAACAAAATGAAAGAAAAGACCTCAAGAGAGGTCACAAGAAACAAAGAACTGTTTGTTCATTAGCTCAGGAATCCCAGAAAAACATGAAACTGGAAGCAAAGATATATTAATAAAGGACCTGATGCAGACCTGCGCAGGCCCTGTGTACCCTGCCTCAGTCTCTGTGAGTTCATATGTGGGTAAATTGTGTTGATTTAAATGGCCTTGGTTTCTTGGTGTCTTCCTTCCTCTTTGGCTCTTAGATTCTTTCTATCTCCTCTTCTTAAGGATTCCCTGGCCTCTGAGTAAAGGGATTTATTTGATGGAAATATCCCATTTAGGGCTGAGTGGTCCGAGGTCTCTTACTCTCTGGATAATGTCTGGTTGTGGGTTTCTGTATTTGTTCTTCTGCAGGAGGAATCTTCTCTGATGATGGGTGAATGAAACACTGATCTATGAGTATGGAAGAATGTCATCAGGATTCATTTTATTCTTACATTTTCTTTGGGTTTTTTGTTTGGTTTTGTTTTTAGAAAGCAGCATTTAGTTTTACTCTAGGTCCCTGGACTATCCAGTATCAGGTTCTTGGTCACTCAAGTAGTGTTGGGTATGGGTTTGACCTCTTTTAGAGTGGGTCTTAAGTCAAATCAGGTATTGGTTGGTTACTTCCACAAGTTTTGTACCACTGTTGCTATAGGATATCTTGCAGGCAGGATGCCATTGTGGATGAAAGAGTTTGTGGCTGAGCTGGTCTTTTTGTTTCTCTTTTGATAAGGTACAGAGTACCTACCTGTTCCAGAGATATTAGCACACAGGGGTGAAGGTCTGTGGAGGCACCAGCTCAACTTCTCCATCTTCAGTGGATTCTATAGGTGTTGTCTTCAGAAATGGGGCCTTGTAATCAGTTTGTGGAGAGCAAATTATAGTCTTGGCAAAAAATATAGCCTGGGTTGTTTGGTGGTTTCTAACCCCTTTGGCCTACAACTCAATTAGATGTAACCCAATACTGGTACTAGAAGCTTCATTTGGTGACAAGAGGTGACTAGATGGGCTCTGTCACTCCCATTAATTGGAGTTTTCATTTAGATCACCTTCATATATGGATACATTTTAGGAAGGTTATATTGTATAGGTTTTCATGCTACTCTCAAATGGCCTTTAATTTTAGGTATCTCTTCCCATATTCCCTTCCTCTCCTCTTCTCCCCTTTCCCTCCCTACTTGATCCTACCATTCTAGGCCCTCCCCTTCCATTGGACACTACAGAATTATCATAAAGGAAATAGACTTAAAGACACTGGGGCAAAGTCAGGGAGTGCAAGAAAATTAATAATTGTGCTTCAGATTCCTGAATGTTATGAACTAATTTTAATGAATTAAAAAAATATTTGATTTACTAACAAGGAAGTCTGGCATATGCAGGGAAATTGGTTATATCTTCTTGTGAGCCCCCAAATTGGCTATACAATACCAAATAATCATCCCTGTAATAATATATACACAAGTAACACTAAACAGACTTACTGGGTTGAATTTGTGTGTCTGTGTGTGTGAGTGAGTGTGTGTGTAGATGTAACAATAAGGATAATAATGATCAAATAAAAATATGCCAAGAATTAAGAGAGAGTAAGAGATGGATGATAGGAAGAGCTAAGAGAGAGAGGACATGGGAGGGGTTGGAGAGAAGAAAAGGAAGTGGAAAACATATAATTGTATTTTAATTAAAATAGTTTTCAAAGCTCATTTATTTAATATATTAGTTTCAATTTTTAGTACTTACTTTAAATGCATTAGTTTTCTGTTCATTTGTTCCTTTCATAATTTCCACTTTCAACTGAATATTCTACCAATTCCAGAAAAAACACTATGCTGAAGTCCATGGGCTCAATGACATAGCCCTCACCAGCTGCCACACTTCTTCCCTCTCCATTCCAGAAAACAAGGAACAAGCCATGAACACACATGTGAGTCCTCACTCCGTGTATTTTTCAACAAAACTTTTGAAACAGTACACTGGATTTATCATACTGTAAGTTATTAAAAAGTGTTGTAATAGGCATGATAATCATATCTAGGAAAAATGGAGACAGAATATTCAAGGAAAGGAAAAATACACTGTACAGTTGAAGAATTATAGATGAAATCTACCAAGTAATATTTTCAGATGTGTATAAATTGTCCATGTAGGGACCCCTTTCCACTAACCACCAATGGGACTCTTTATACTATTCTTTTGGTGTTTTTACACTGTAATTGACATTCAAGGATCAAAACTTATTGATTCAGGCCTAGAAAATGCCAATACAGTTGTATTTATCATGTGTTAGTAATGGACCCTGTGTTTACAGCTCTTTGTTTCACAAACTAGTCACCATTTCTTCTTGGCTTCTAAGTATCTTCTGTTTCAATGTCTGTTTCTGATCCTGTGCTGATTCCTAATTATCCTCACCTGTGTCACGCCTAAAAGCTAAAGAAGGGAGTATAGTATGTACTGTGCAGTGTTCAGCAATGTGCAGCCATCCCACCATGTTATTACAAGTCTACACTCATGGCTCCTCTGACTCATTATTTCTATTGTCTCTCACTTCTGACTTCCTAAATAAATCATCACAATATGATTTAGATTAAATATTATCATACAGCCTTATACATCTCCACTATTAGAATGTGTCCTCTGTGTTCTGCTTAATGACAAAAGCATTCTGCATCTTTATAACTACTATTAAAATCATACTGAAATAATGAAGGAAAGTGAAAAAAATCAAAGTGAAGAAAGATCATATTTCATGAGAGTCATCACTTCTCCAAAAACTTCATAAAGCACTCTATTGGCACTTCTGAATGTAATTTACTCTAAAATTCTAGATCACAATGTTATTTTACACTCCTACAGTTGGTATCATCTACAAAACATTATTTTAAATACATATTTGAATGGCAAAGGGGGAGTTTATCTCAGTCTTTCAAAGATAAACTGTCTGTATCTAACTCTATTTTATTTTGATTATTCTAATGTAATTATTCAAATGTGGTTACCTAGTATGAAGTCTTACTGAAATCGGCGGACATCCTTTTGGGTGCCTGGAAAAATCCTCTGCAACACCTAGAGAATGAAATAGCCACCTTGAAAGGTGTGCCTGCTGGTGTTGTCTCCAAAGCCAAACGCATCAAGGAAAAGGACTCTGGACTGCTGGAGGGGACTAAAAGCCTTATCAACATGGTGAGCCATGCCCTTATGCTTCTCTTTACTTTTCTTATCATAAATGAGGTGACAAGGGCAAGGAAAACTGAGTTTTGAAGCATTTTGATTTGCAAAAAAAAAAATAGTAATAATAAATAATAAATTAAAAAAATTAAAATAAAAACAAATATTTTGGCATACAAATATCTAAAAGGCACATTATTAAGTGGATGCTGGTAATTACAACCCTCTGTGGTGAATTTTATTCAGAACCTCCCATACCATGGCTCTCAGAAAAAAAAATACATACTTTGTATTTTGTTAAAGAGTAGCATTTTTGTTTCAAAAGACAGACATTTAAGTACTTGAGCAGGTATTTTTAGTATCATCACAACTTGACTATTCACATCTTAAACCATCAAGTATAAAAATTGTTGCATTTTAGGTTAATGATAAACACATTATATAAAGAGTTAATTTGGCTGAAGATAAGATATGTGAGAAACTATTTTTCAATAAAAATAAAAAAGGACAATATTTCAATACTAGGACCTATTAAGAAATAAAGGACAAGTCAGGGACTGCTGAGGACATGCATTCCTTAAATGACATAATGGACATTTATTCTTTCATTGTCCTTTCCTCAAATCCATGTTTAAAATCAAGTAATTTATTGATTGTCCATCCCTAAACTTCTGTAAGAATATAATTGATCAGACAAAAACATGCAAGCACCAAATCTTTGCATTTACCTTGTCCAACATCAATGAAAATCCATACATTTAGCTGATTTTGACAGTTCTAACTTTTTACAAATCTTCATTCAGCACTTAGATGGGATATGCACCAAAAATACTTAAACATAATTAATAGTTGACTGTGCTTTTGATGATTAGATTCACATTGGAGAAACTGAGAACTACCCTACCTGGTCTGGACTGGCATCCTTGCAGTCAGACAATGAAGATGCTCGCATTTTGGCTTTTTATAATTTGATCAGCTGCCTAGACCATGACTCTAAGAAGGTGGACACTTGTCTCAACATCGTGAAGTGCAAAGTTTCCCAACCAGACAACTGCTAAGTCTTCTTCCATCTGATCTGCTCCAGAAATATAAAGCATCATTTAAACTTTCTAACTTCTGAATGTTGTTGTTCTTGTCTCATTCAAAAATAAAATGTGGCAGTTTCCCTTGCACCTGACCCCAAATACCACCCGTATCAGGACATCTTTTTTAATACTCTCCCTCTCCATCCACCCTCTAGCCTGATTGCCCATATTACCATCTCCACCTGCCCCACTAATCTACAAGGATGACCACAGCTAAGATTCCTTATAATAGTGGATAGGTAGCCTGAACTGGCCTTCTCCTGTAATCAGATTGGTAACTACCCCAATTGTCATCAGAGAGCCTTCATCCAGTGACTAATGGAAACAGATGCAGAAATGCACAGCCAGGCACTGGGCCAGGCTTGGGGAATCCTGTTGAAGAGGGGGAAGAAGGATTATAAGAGCCATAGGGTCAAGGTCATCACAAGGGAACCCACAGAAACAAATATTCTGGGCTCATAGGAGCTCACAGAGTCTGAACCAACAGCTAGAGAGCCTGCATGGGACCAACCTAGGACCTCTAAATACGTGTAACAGTTTTGTGGCTTGGTCTACTATAGTGAGAAATTCAAGAGAGTCTACTTAAGGAGTATTAGGGAGTTTATTAGGATATAAATTGGGGAGAACAACTCACTAAACAAGATAAGGCAAAATTGCCACAGAGTCCTGGAAGGCTAATGGCCGATCTCACGCTGCTTCTGCCGCCTAAGTCAGTCCACACCATCCACTCCCAGAAGGGAGAGAAGAGAGTGAAGCGTCCATGCCCCCTAGGTCTTAAGCTAGCCTGGAGGCCACACTCTAGGGGCTGGTACCTCAAGGTCATAGGTGAAACAGGTACCACTACAGTCTACTTGTGGGACACCAAACAGTGGGATCAGGCCCTAACACTTTGGCTAGCCTCTGGAAACCTGTTCCTCATACTGGGTTTCTTTTGTACCCTTAATACAAATGGAGGAGCTTAGTCCTACATCAAGTTGATATGTCATGTTTTGTTGACATCCATAGGAAGCCTCTTCCTTTTCAGGACAGAAACAGAGGAGGAATAGATTGTGGGAGGGGATGGGAGGTGAATGGAGAGAATGGGAGGAGAGGAGGAAGGGGAAAATGTGGTTGGAAGGTAAAATAAAAATAAATAAATTTAATAAAAATAAAAGGTGGCTCCATTAGTATAAAAGTCTCAATAGTGAATTGGTCAAATTTTCTATTAATGATTTAATGTAACATTAAATGAAATGTAACATCTATCCATACTATAACATGCTTCAATCAAATATTTTACAAGTAATGAAAGTTAGACATGCAACAAATACATTTTATAACTAATTTAATAATTGGGAAAATTATATTATTTGTCACATTGCTAGAGTCAAGAAGTGGTATTTTTAGAAATCTTCCTGGTGAGTCTATAAAACTTGGACTATTTGGAATCATTCACAAAAGCCAGACCCCTGACCACACAACTTGCAGAGGTCTGAAAGACACTGTAATTATGATGGATGTGCACCATTCCAAGTATTGCAAGTTTTTCAAAAAGCTTAAAATGTCTCAGAACACAACTGTTAAGTGGTTCATGATTTCTTTAAAAGTTTCCTCAAACATGATCTTCTGAATTTTTATCTTCTCCACAGCAGCATCTTTGACATATTCCACATGTTCTTCACCTTAAGTAGACCAAGACTTCTTTGCAGAATCCTTAAATTCTTCTCATATTCACATTATTTAGTTTCCCCCCTCTTGTCCTCTGTTGGGTGAAATCACAAGATATGTAATGAAATAAAAAGAGGTCCCATGATGTTTTTAACACTTCTTTTTTCTAGATTTCCATTCTTTGATTTTTTAGAGAATTAGATATAGAATTAGAAGACACAAAAATTATAAACTCATTGACTTATGATTTCAATGATTTATTGCTGGTTACAGCTATTTTCTGCCACTTAAAAACATTCCTCAGTCACATACACAGGTACATAGCAAATAAGTTAATATAAAAAATAGTTATGTGGTTTTTATTCTCAATGGAATTTTCTAAAACCTTAAACAAGAAAAAGCATGTATTATTCACAGGAAAATGGAGTTGAAGACAATCATATTAAGTTATTTAAACATACCAATAAAAACAAATGTTAACATATTTTCTCTAATTTAGGAGCCAAAATCTTCATAAAGATACATAAAGTCATATATTCACTCATAACCATGTCATGTAAAAGGAGATGTTATATTCCCTACTGAAACAAAGTAAGCTAACATGACAGGAAGGGAGAGAAAACATACTGTGCTGTGTGTTGGCTGAATGCCCCCAAAGTAACTTATATACTTGTATTAAAATAGCTTTATATAATCCAGTATAATATTCACAAAATGTAAATTTAAAAGTACTGATCTTGAAGAAGTCATAGCTATAAAACAATGGATAACCTTTGTCAACCACATCTTCTGGCTGTCATTTGATACACCTCAGTCCCTTGCTTCTGCTGTTAATACAGGTTATATTCTCCAATCTAATGATTCATAGTTCAAAACCACAAAGAAGAGATAACATGGAGCCTTAGTCTTTCTGGGTCTAAGTTGCCTTACTCATTAAAATATTATCTATTTCCTTCCATTCATCTGCATATCTCATGATTTTGTTTTCCTTTACAGTTGAGTATAGCTGGATTGCTTATAAGTGTCCAGATTTTATTACACAGTTATCAGTTGCTTCCATTTCCTGGCTATTGTGATATATACATCAATGAATATAACTAAGCAAGTATCTCTGTAGAGAATACTAAGTCAGTTGTTAGATGTAAATGATGTTTTTCTGGTGACTTAGTGGCTGCACAGGAATCTACTGATATTTTAATTATCGTCTGCAGCCCCATGACCCTGCAGTCAATGCCCCACCAGCCACTCAGGCCTTCTGGTCTGTGGCCCCAGGTCTGCTATCGCTGTGATATGTATGTTTAAACTAAGTCTCTATCATTTTATTTACCTACAAAGACCCAGAAATAAAATGTAGGAGTAAAAACTTATTAGATCAGAGACTCAAGTCCCTGCCCTTTCCTTCCTGTTCACCTTCTCTATCCAACTGTTGGCTTCTCTATGGCTAATTTGGGTCAGCTAGTCTTTAGTTCTACCCCCTAATTCAAAGTAAACACTATTGACAGTCTGGAGTGCCACAGTGTGATCAAAATATCCCACAACATGTAAAGGAGTCATTTGGTAGATTATCTGAACTTATTTCCATAATGATTTCAGCAGTGTGCAATCCTACCATTCTCTGAATCCTAACCAGCATTCCTTCTCAGTTATCTTCTTTATCTTAGTCACTCTGACTAGGGTAAGATGAGGTCTGAAAGTAGTTTCAATTTACATTTATTTGATGGCTAATGAGAAATGCTTTTTAGATATTTGTTGGCATTTTTTTGTTTCTTCTTCCCAAGCCACACTGCATCCCCACATCCCTGAAATTGAGGTCTCCCATGGGGAGTCAGCAGAGCCCAGCACACTGACCCTAGGCAGGTCCAAGACCCTTCCCACTGCACCAAGGCTGTGCAAGGTATCACACCACAGGCACCGGATTCCAGAAGCCTGCCCATGGACCAGGAACAGATCCTGATCCCCCTGCCTGCCCCCAAACAATTTGAGCCAAACAACCATCTTCCGTGTCTAGAGGGCCTAGTCCAGTCCAATGGGGGCTCCACAGCCACCAGTCCACAGTTCATGGGCTTTCACAAGTGTGGCCAGTCATCTCTGCACATACTCCATTCATGATCTCGATGTCCCTCACCTGCAGTATCTCTCTTCTCTCATCAATTGGATTCCTGAAGTTCAGCCTGGTGCCTGGCTGTGGATCTCTGTATCTGCCTCCATCTGTCACTGGACAAAAGGCTCTATAATGATAGCTAGGTTATTTGCTAGGCTGGTCACCAAAGTAGACTGGTCTAGGCACCATCTGGACCACTGCTAGCAGACCAAGGTGGGGTCAACCTTGTGGATTCCTGAGAGTCTCCCCAGCACCCTACCTCTTCCTATTCCCATAATGTCATCTATCATGGTATCTTCCTCCCTGCCCTTACACTCTGTCCCTGTTCCATCTTGACCCTCTCATCCTCCACTCCTCACCTTCTGCCACCACCACCCCACACACACCCAGTCCACTCATGTAGGTCTCGTCCACTTCTCCTTCACAGGGTCATAGGGTCATGCTTCTATGGTATGCTGAAGAGGAATGAGGCACAGTGGACATACCAGTCTGTTTTTATTATTATTATTATTTTGTTACTATTTCAATCTCCTTCTATGTTATGAAATTGTTGATCACTTCTTTGTTGAAATTTGGTAGTGGTTCAGATGTGTTTAGAAATCTGTACATTTATTTTAGTTTTTCTAACTAATCAATAATAGGTTTTTAAATATTTTATTATAATATTAAAAATTTATTTGGTGTTTATTGTGATGCTTCTTTGTTCCTGAATGGTGTTTATTAATTTGAGTCTCCTCTCATTTCTTTGGTTATTCTGGCAAAGGGTCTGTCAGTCTTGTCTGTTTTTTTAATGATATGGTTCTTAGTTTAATTGATTCTTTGTGCTTTTGTTGTTCCTTTTTCATTAATATCAGCTCTGGATTATAATAAAAACATTGTAAAACTCATACCTGTACAGGTACAAGAAGAACACAGAATATCACATAGACAGAATGAGAAATCATACTCTCCTATGACATACTATAAACACTAGTATATAGAACAAAAACTGTGTGTTAAAAGCTTGGGAAGAAAAATGAAAAAACATGTATAAAGGAAAATCCATCAGAATGACTAATTTCTCAGTGGAAATGTTAAAAGCCATATGCTCCTAGAGTGATGTGTTCCAAATTTGAAAAGACTAATTAGATCAAGTAAGATCATTTTACCTATCAAAACTATCTTCCATAGTTAGAGGAGAAATAAATAAATACCTTGCTACAAACAATCTAAAGTAAAATAATTAATGCCCACTGGGTTAGTCCTACAACAGATACCAGAAATACTACAACGATAATTTCTGAAATCCAATAGGAATGTAAACATAAACAGAAAGAAGCAATACAATGACTGCAGTCAACACAGTCCTACAAGAATCACTTTTAGTATTACTGGCCTCAATTCTCCAATCAAAAGACAAGATTAGTTGAATAATAGTAATAATAATAATAATAATAATAAGAAGAAGAAGAAGAAGAAGAAGAAGAAGCCATTTTTTATTTCCTAAACAAAACTCACCTTAAAGGATTGATACCAGCTAACAGTGCAAAGATGGCAAAAGGACTTCAAGCAACTCATAACTGGAAACAAGTGGACATCAATGTCTTAATATCTGACAAAAAAGACAGAAAACCACAGTTAATCAATCAGAAAATAAAAAGTAGAATACTTCATTCTAATAAAGAGACCACTTAACCAAACAGATGCTACAATCCTAAATAAGTATGCACCAAATTCTGGAGTGCCCAGTTTGAGTTAAAGCATACTACTATACTTTAAGACACAGATTAAACTCAAGTCAATAAAGTAGGCTACTTTATAGTCTCACTTTCACTAATAGGTCATCTGGTCAGAAAATATCAGAATTAAATAACATCATGCATTACATAGAACAAGCATATCTACACAAGACTCCTCTCAAATACCAAAGAATAATTCTAGTCAAGAGCCTATGTAAGTTTCTATAAAATAGAACACATTGGGACACAAAACAAACATCAACAAATTTAAAAAATTGAAATAACTATGTGTATTTTACCTGGTCACAAAAAATTTAATAAAGTATCAAATTAATAGCAAAATAATCTCTAGAAATTACATGTGCTCAGCAAGACTAAACAACACAACACAGAATGATGAATAGATAAATGAAAATTTTAAAATGCATATAACAAATGAAAGTGAAAACACAGCACAACAAAATTTTAGAGAACACTAAGAAGTTGTAAGAGGATGATTTTAAAATACTAACCACCCATATTTTAAAAACCAAGAAGAGCAAAAATAAACACCTTCAAAAAAAAAAAAAAAGTCTGACGGGTGTTGGTGGCACACATCTTTAATCCCAGCACTCGGGAGGCAGAAGCAGGCAGATCTCTGTGAGTTCAAGGCCAGCCTGGTCTACAAAGCAAGTTCCAGGAAAGGTGCAAAGCTACATAGAGAAACCCTGCCTCGAAAACCCCACCCTCCCCAAATATAAATAAATAAATAAATAAATAAATAAATAAATAAACAAACAAATAAACAACCTAATGATACAACTTAAGATTTTGGAAAAAAAAATCCAGTAAATAGGAAGAAATAATGGTGTATTCTTATGGAGTAAGAATTAATCACATACTCCATAAACAGACTTTTTGAATTTCTTATGTATTCTATGCTAGCCATATAATATGGGTTCCATGAAATATGACCTTAGTCAATGTGTAGGATTATTTTTACTTTCATGGTAATAATCAATACTGTTATATGCTATAAATGAGCCATTACTTTTAATGAAACTCAACTGTGGAATTCCGAAGAAGAATAAGTGGAGGAGGAGAAGAAAGAGGAAGAGGAAGAAGAAGAAGAAGGAGAGGAAAAGGTGGAAAAAGAGAGAACACAAATACACAAATTCTTGTTAGAAATAAAGTTGTTGACATCCAATATTCTTTTACTTAATTGTTGCTTATGCTTTACAACATGTGTAGCTCTATTCAATCTAGTCTGAACACTACAAAATTCAATTAAATGTCTCCATTATGCAGAGAAATTTTGCCATTAATGTTTAATAATTAAATTGAAGTATTCAATTCAATTATGGAAAATGTATTTCATAAAAATTGAGTGATTTTTTGCCAGTTTATCCCTCAGTAAGCACATGCCAAGCACAGTGGATAAAGTGATGAAAGGCATTTAAGTGATGAGAAGAATAGAGTTTGAATTTTTAATAGCAAATACTTTAAATATAAATTATATTTGGAGTTTAGTGTACACTCTTGCCTTAAGGACTCAAAGGTGTAAAGGTAGACAGAGAGAGCTGAGAGTTTGCATGAATTCAAGAGATTAAAGGGACTGTAGATACATTTGGAGAAGTCTATTCCATTCATTTCTGATAGACTGCTATTACTATTACAGGTAGAAGTGAGATTCAGATACAGCAACCCATACAGTGTAAGAAGATAATGATTTAGCTGGTTCATCTTTAAGTATGAAGAATATTTTCAGTGGTGAAAAATGTAGATTTCTACTCCTCCTTGACCAGCGGCCACTCTGGCCACTAGAACTCCAGGTAAGCTACCTGCATGTGGACCACACCAACTCTCTTATTGCCTCTCTACCCACAAGCTTCCTTCCCTCCTTGTCACTATGTTTCAGACCCCAAAACAGGTAGGGGGCCTCTAATTGACAGGAGGCCACACAAGCAGAAGAAGCCCAGATAAGCCACCCACTAGAGAACATCCCCCAGTCTCTGGGTGCCTATTCACCCTTTCTCCAGCCCCCTCCCCTCTTCATCAACTCTAGTGGATAACTCTTGTTTAACCAGAGGCCATGCTGTCCACCAAAAATCCAAGTAGGCTGCATTCCCATGGACCTCTCACTCTGTTCCCCCATATACACTATCCCCACTACCCCACCTATCCTAATCACCATGACCCATACCCAAACTCAGTTGGCAAGCCCCTGCTTGACCAGAGGCCATCCTGTCCATCAGAAGTCCAGTTTCCATCTCAAGTTTAGACCCTCTTCTAAACCACAGGCCATAACAGCTAGAAGACAAGAGAGGAAACAGAAACCAAGGAACAAAACACCTATCCAACAAAGATAAACTCAGAAAACAGAACCCAGACCTATAAGCATCCCAAACCCAGATATCCTGATGCCAGATTAAGAACCTAATCAACAACAGCCAAGATAATATGTCACCAACAGAGTGCAGCAATCCTACTACAACAAGCCCTGATTATTCCAACACAGCTCAAACACAAGAAAATGACTTTAAAACCAACTTTTATGAAGATGATAGTGATACACAGTCAAATCAACTTAAAAACAGAAATCATATAATCATCTTAATGGATGCAAAAAGAAAGCCTTTTACAGATCCAACATGCCTTTATGATAAAATTCCTAGAGAGAGTAAAACTAGCAGGAACATACCTCACCATATAAAAAAAGCTATATGAGAAACCTACAGGCGAAATCATTTCTATGCCAAAAAACATTGATGCAATCCTATCGAAACTAGTAATAAGATAGAGCTGTTGGCTGTCGCGCCTCTTTTTAAACATTGTGCTCAAAGTATTAAATAGGGTGATAAGAAAAAAAAGAATAAAATCAATGAAATACAATTTGAAAAAGAGAAAAAACCAAACTTTTCCTATTTTCAGATGACCTGATATTTTACTTCGGAGATGGCAAAATTCAACTAGAGAATCTCTACAGTGAAAACTTTCAATCTTTGAAGAAAGAAATCGAGAAAAAAGACACGAGAGTGTGGAATGACCATCCAGGTTCATGGATTTATAGAATCATTATTGCATAAATGACCATCCTGCCAAAAAACATTTACCAATTCAAGTGCAATCCCAATCAAAATCTCTTCATTATTCTTCACATAAATAGACAAAAAATACCCTAAAATTCATATGTAACTCAAAAGAACTAGGATAGCCCAAATTATCCTGAGCAAAAAAAGTAATGCTGGAGGAATTATCGTGTTAGACCTCAAGACATATTACACAGCAATATTAATAGTAATAATCAAAATTAAAATGGCACTGGCAGTAAACAGATATGTAGAACAATAGACCAAAACCAACAACTCAAAAATGAGTACACATAATTAGAACCCTCTAACCTTCAAAGAAGAGGCAAAAAGGCATACACTGGAGAGAAACTGCATCTGCAACAAATGATGCAGGGAAACTGAATGTCTATAAGTAGAAAAATGAAAATAGACTCATGTCTATCACCTCTCACAAAATTTTGTAGCTAGAGTTTGGAGTAGCCTTAATAATTTCATCAATAAAGTTTGTCTCCAAATAGAGCAAAGACCTAAATGTGAAACATTTAAGCTACTAGAAAAAAAAAAAAAAAAACCAAACATTCAATATCCCCAGTATATGGGTGTAGGAAAGAACTCTTTTGAATGAATCCCATTTGCACAGGAGTTGAAGCCAGTAATTGACTAATGTCACCTCTTTAAAAAGTTGTGAGTAGCTAAAGGAACTGAACAAGTGAAGAGGAAGTAAACAAAGTGAGAGGGAATATTTGCCAGGTGTACATACATCTGGCACAGGATTAATATTAAGAATATATGAAGAACTCAGAAAACAAAGAGTCAAAAAGAACAAATGGCATATTTAAAAATGGGTTATAGATATGACGAGAGCTCTCAAGGGAAGAAATAAAAATGGCCAAGAAATACCATTTGAAATGTCCACTGTCTCTAACGATCAGTAAAAAAAAGGAAATCAAAACTACTTTGAGATTTCATCTTAACCATCCCCCTAAACCTCAGACTGATTGGCAAAGGTCCAAAGAAAACCAAAACAACAACAAAAACCCCTAAAGCAAATGTTGGTGAGAATGTGAACAAAAAGGAATCTTTCATTCACTTTTCCTAGGATTTCAACCTCTCTGAAAATTAGTATGGAGAACAAAATAGAACAAGTTTAGTATATGACCAGTGATACCACTCTTCAGCAGTATGCCAAAATGACCTTGTATCCTACTTCACATGTATCTTCTCAACCATGTTCATTTATATTCTATTATTAATTGCTAGGACATGGAAACAACCTAAATGTCCTTCAACTGAAAGGAAATTTAAATACCATGAAATGTGGTATTTATACAAAATGAAATACAATTCAGCTGGAAAGAAAAATGAAAACATGAACTTTGCAGGCAAATTAATAGAGCTAAAGAGATTATAGTACATGAAACAACCCAGAACCAGAAAGGAAAATGTTGTATGTTCTCTCGCATCTTCAGTTCCTAGTTTTACGTCCTCAGATGTGAATATATATAATCTGGAGTATTTGAAGAAAGGGGACCATGGGAGGGACAATAACGAGAGAAATAGCAGGATACATGTGATTGGAAGGAGAAGGGAGGGCAATGGGGAAACCAGTTAGGTATGAGGGAGGAAGAAAAATATAGAAGGAGGCTAGAAAGAATAAAATAACAGTAATGTATCTGAAGATGTCATAAGGCATTATATTATCTATCTATATTAAATTCCATATAATACATATAACTCTAGTTATGTATACACATATATAGATTAATAATATAGATGAAAAATTTCCATCTAGCCTGACAGTGTTTTTTCTGCAAGTCATTGACTACCCAACAAAAATCCATCACAAGACATGAGAATCTCCCTTTGGGATTATTGATCAGGGTTGTCTAAGAGACTCATAAAATATTATAGGCTATTTTTGTTACCCTAGTTGCCTCCCAGAGGTGAAAGGTAAGTCCCTATTGCTGAATACATCATACAGGTTGGACATGTGGCCCAGAGGACCTGAACTGAATCTGACTTAAAAGCCTCCTCCCTGAGGACTGAATTTTATGGTACCAAAGGTGCCCTGAAAGCTTCCACAGGATGGAAACAAACAGTCCTACTCACCTCTTATGCCTATGAACCACAACAAGATCAGCACAGAACAATAATCATAAGGATGCAATACTGGTATACAAACCTCCATTGCAACCCAAAAATCTCTCTCTCTCTCAGTTTTTTTTTTTTTTTCAAGACAGTGTTTCTCTGTGTAGCTTTGTGCCTTTACTGGAACTCACTTGGTAGCCCAGGCTGGCCTCGAACTCACAGAGATCCACCTGGCTCTGCCTCCCGAGTGCTAGGATTAAAGGCGTGTGCCACCACCCAGTGCAACCCAAAACTCTCTAACTGGACTTAAAACCTAACACCAAAAAGGCTTACTGGTGTTGGAAACAGAACCAACTACCTGAGGCTAGTGAAGTCATCAATCTTGGAGGAGAACCGACAATTGCCACTTTACTAAACTATCATAATTTCTAACTACATTCACAATATGTATCCTTATACCCACAAATAACTGTAGTTTTCAGCCCTCATCAAAACCTTCTCTTGACAACAGAGGCCATTACAGAAGACCACAACAGATCAAAACACAGAGAACAAAGGGTCATGTGGTGCCCAGTCCCAGCTGATACCTAAAACACGATAGCAACTGGGACACCGTGACAGTGCTGCGCAAGAAGAGCCCCAGAGCCGCACAGGTCAAGTCTAAGGAGGCCATCTTAGCAGCTCAGAGACGGGAGAAGATGTGGAGACATCTACATAATGGGCTGCTGGCCAGAACAAGCAGCATTCCATCACTAAGAACACAGCCACGCTAGACTGGGAGACAGAGGAGCTGCATGACAGGGTGACCCTGGAGGTGGGCAAAGTGATTCAGCCGGGCCAGCAGTGCAAGGGCCTGCCACAGAAGGACCTGGCCACGAAAATCAGTGAAAAGCCACAAGTCATCACAAACTATGAAAGTGGACGGGCCATTCTGAATAACCAGGTTTTGGGCAAAATTGAGAGCCATCAGCCTCAAGCTTCGGGGGGAAGGACATCGGGAAGCCATGTATTGTCAGCTACAAGTGGCTCACTGAAGTCAGCCAGTGAAATTCTGAGCGAAGGAATGGCTTTCGTGTAAAGATTTTCATTGGGGCCATAAAGGATTTAACGCAAAAAGAATTTATCAAGAGCAGAAAGAAGTTGGGCCTGCATTTGACACCGGGTCTTCCGGGACTTGTTTTGCAGTTTCCTTCTTGACCGAAGGTGAAACTCTTGAGCCTGAGATCAGAAGTGCCTGTCAAGATGGAAGTGAACCCCCGGAAACAGGATCAGCTGAGGAACTGCCGAGGTGAGGTAGCTGTGGCTTGTTCTGATTCTCTAATCTTCCAGCATTCACCCCAATAACTGGCCTCAGATTTGATTTCATTAATAAGAACTTTTTAAGATTCCTGCTACACACAATTTCTGTACCTGATGTTCAGGGATCATTGCAGAAGAAGGGATGGAAAGATTTTAAGAAAGAGGGGGACAGAAATTTTTTGTGAGATTGTATCTTCCAGAAATATGTCCGAGAGGCTAGACTCACGTAGTCTTATCAACAAGGGTGCATAAACAAGATCTGAAAAGGGAAGACACCAATGGGCAGAAAAGCTTGAAAGGGGAAAGGTTGTAGTGCCTCAAACCTAGACAAGAATTAAGGATTTGTGAATGTTGAGAACACAAGAAACGGTCTTCTCCCCGGGAAGAGCTCCTAGTGGTTATCCCATACCCAGTAGTCATCCCAGAGATTACATGTATACAGGCAATATTATATGGGCAATTCAAGCTGTATTTCTATTAGGATAGGTGTGTGTGTGTGTGTGTGTGTGTGTGTGTGTGTGTGTGTGTGTGTGTGTGTGTGTGTGTGTGTGTGTGTGTGTGTGTGTGTGTGTGTGTGTCTTAACAACAGCAAAAGAAAAAAAGGCTAGGAGTAGGAGAGAGAACAATTGAGATAGAGAACAGGGAAAATTAAATAATTGCATTATAATTTTAACACCCCTTTTACCCCTCACTGCCTGTGGCAGGTGGGAGAGCTGCCCTTGAGGTCATAAGAGCATGAGAGCTGCTCCTGCCCCTCACCAGCTGCAGCGCTTGGGAGAGCCGATCCTGTGTCTCACCTGAGCAGCACAGTAGAACCAACCCTGTTGGCAGGGATGTAGGTGAGACAACCCCGAATTTGGGAGAGTGGGGGAGCTGGCCCCACTACTCATCTGTCATGAGGTGGTGTCTTGGGCAGGGGAGAAATGCTCCTCATTATCCCTTGTACCCCACCACCCACAGTAGACGTGAGATCTGATCCTCCTCCCACTTAGCAGCTGTGACATTCAGGAAAGTAGGCCCTGCTCCTCACCTGGGCAGCACAGTAGAGCTGACCTCATTGATGGAGGTGCAGGTGAGTCAGCCTTGAGGGTGTGAGAGTGGGATCATGTCCGCCATCATCTGCCATGTGGTGTTTAGGGCAAGGAAAAGATGTCCTGCCCTCCCTTGCAGCACTTGTCACCTGTGGCAGACCAGAGAGCTGACCCTCCTCCATACTAGCTGCAGCACTTGGGAAAGCAGTTCCTGAACCTTGCCTGGGCCACAGAGTAGAGATGACCCTATTGGGGGCTGCTAGTGAGCCAGCACCAAGACTGTGGGCATGGGAGATCTGGCCCTGTCCCTTGTCTGCCATACTATGTTGTGGGTAAGGGAGAAATGTCCTCCCTGCACCCTGCCCCTTGCTGCCTGTGGTGGGTGGGAGAGCTGGCCCCAAGGTCAAAAGAACAGGAGAGCTCTCCTCGCCCCTCATCAGTTTCAGCATTCTGGAAAGTCGCAGACCTCACCAGGGCAACACAGTCGAGCTGGCAGTGATGTTGTTGTGTGGAAGAGCCAACCCCGAGGGCATGAATGCAGCTCTTCCTTGCAAGGGGCAATTGAGCTGGGGCAATGCAGGAGAGCTGGCAGATGGTCCAGCTCTGCAATGACCCAGGCCCAGAACTAGTGTTCTGAGTTGGCCCACCTCAACTTTGCCCCCATCTGTGTTCTGCTGGAGCATGTGAAAGGGTGGGTCCTACAGACCTAAAGCAGCAGAATCTCCAAGACACAGGGCAACAACAGGATATCCAAGAGGACAGACTCCCAGTGAGGGCCCAGCATTAATAGTGTAGCAGAAACCAGAGGCCTTAAAGCAAACCAGTGACTCTTTGCAATGAACCCTTGCAAGTAAAGATATGTGGATAAAAGGTTATATTGCATGACTCACTGTGTCACACTACAGCTTCCATGATGATATTTTTCTTCATCTCTTTTGAATTTTATTTTATTTATTTATTTTTTATTATATTTGTGTTTTAATTTTACACATCAGCCATGGGTTCCCCTGTCCTCCCCCCTCCTGACCCCACCCCCACCCCTACCTTTCCCCCTAGCCCCTCCCCTCCATTCCCATCTCCTCCAGGGCCAAGACTCCCCTGGGGATTCATTTAAACCTGGTGGATTCAGTACAGGAAGGTCCAGTCCGCTCCTTCCAGGCTGAGCAAAGAGTCCCTGTGTAAGCCCAAGGTTCCAAACAGCCAGCTCATGCACTAAGGACAGGTCCTGGTCCCACTGCCTGGGTGCCTCCCAAACAGTTCAAGCTATTCAATTGTCTCACTTACCCATAGGGCCTTATCCAGCTGGGGGCTCCATAGCCTTTGGTTCATAATTCATGTGGTTCCATTCGTTTGGCTATTTGTCCCTGTGCTTTTCCAATCTTGGTCTCAACAATTCACACTCTTACAACCCCTCCTCTTTCTCCACAATTGGACTCCTGGAGCTCCACCTGGGGCCTATCTGAGGATCTCTGCATCCACTTCCATCAGTTATTGGATGAGAGTTCCAGCACAACAGTTAGGGTGTTAGGCCATCTGATCACCAGACTAGGTCAGATCAGGCTTTCTCTCGACCATTGCCAGCAGTCTACAGAGGATGTATCATTGTGGATTTCTGGGGACCTCTCCAGCACTCTGCCTATTCCTGTTCTCATGTGGTCATCATTTATCATGGTCTGTTATTCCTTGTTCTCATGTGGTCATCATTTATCATGGTCTGTTATTCCTTGTTCTCCCTTTCTGTTCTTGATCCAGCTGGGATCTCCTGCTCCCCTAAGCTTTCTTTCCCTTGCACCTTGCCCTTCATTACTCCCAATGTCATCCAGGTTGTTCATGTAGATCTCATCCATTTCTCTGTCTTTGGGTGATTCCTGTGTCGTTCCTAAGGTCCTGTTTTCTAGGTAGCCTCCATGGAGTTGTGTAGCAGTCTAGTCATCTTTGCTTTACATCTAGTATCCTACTATGTGTGAGTACATACCATGTTTGCCTTTCTGAGTCTGGGTTACTTCACTCAGGATGATTTTTTTTCTAGATCCATCCATTTGCCTGCAAACCTCATGATGTCATTGTTTTTCTCTGCTGAGTAGTACTCCATTGTGTATATATACCATATTTTCTTTATCCATTACTCAGTTGAAGAGCATCTAGGTTGTTTCTAGGTTCTGGCGATTACAAACAATGCTGATATGAACATAGCTGAGCATGTGCCCTTGTGGTATGATTGAGCATTCCTTGGGTATGTGCCCAAGAGTGCTACAGCTGGATCTTGGGGGAAATGGATTCCCAATTTTCTAAGTTAGCACCATATTGATTTCTAAATTGGCTGTACAAACTTGCATTCCCACCCCAGCAAAGGAGAATTCCCCTTGCTCCACATCCTCTCCAGCATAAGCTGTCTTCTGTGTTTTTGATCTTAGCCATTCTGATAGGTGTGAGGTGGTATCTCAGAGTCATTTTGATTTGCATTTCCTGGATAAATAGGGATGTTGAGCAATTCCTTAAATGTCTTTCAGCCATTTGAGCTTCCTCTGTTAAGAATTCTCTGTTTAGTTCTATAGCCCATTTCTTAATTGGACTGTTGGGTGTTTTGATGTCTAATTTCTTGAGTTCTTTATATATTCTGGATATCAGCCCTCTGTCAGATGTGGGGTTGGTGAAGAACTTTTCCCATTCTGTAGGCTGTCGCTTTGTCTTGCTGACCATGTCCTTTGCTCTACAAAAGCTTCTCAGTTTCAACAGGTCCCATTGATTGATTTTTTTCTCTCAGTGTCTGTGCAACTGGTGTTATATTTAGGAAGTGATATCCTATGTCATTGCCTTTGCCCTAGAGGAGTTGGGAATGGGGAGGGGGGCTGGGAGGAAGGCAGGGGTGCAGGGGGGGAGGACAGGGGAACCCATGGCTGATACGTAAAATTGAAACACAAATATCCATATAAAAAATAAAATTTGAAATAAAAAAAAAGAAAGAAAACTAGAAAAGGGAAACATCAAAGGAACTGCTCATCTCTGCCTTCCCAGCTTTGTGATCAGAAGATGACAGGCAATGTTGAATAATGTGAGGGGATGAAGTTGATAATTAGCACTAAAAAGCTTCATTTCCTATTTAGCTTCAGCAGTCAATGTGGCACAAACTCAGGGTCATCAGTTAAGACAGAACCTCAACTGCAGAATTGCACAGATCAAATTGTCTTGTAGCTATATTGGCAGGCATTTTCTTAGTCACTAATACATTTAAGAAGTCTCAGTCTACTGTGGGTGGTACAGTCCCTAGGCAAGTGTGCATAGATGACAGTTTAATAAAGGTAGTGGAGCAAAGTAGAGAAAGCTAGTTAGTAAACACTGTTTCTCCATGAAGCTTCTGCCTTCAGCCCCTGGTTTACCATTTCTCAATTATAGGCTGTAATCTGTAAACTGAAGGAAATTTTGCTTTCCAAGATGCTTTTGGTCATGGTGTTTATCACAGTAACAGAAAGAAAATAGGAACATCTTATTAATACAGAATGAATAAAAACTATGGAATGAATCTCAGCTGACTATAAAGAAATGCAAACCCAGAGAAGCATGGTTTAGGACAGCCATAGAGTAACCCAGAATTATTTCATACTTGTATCCTAACATATAATGCTGTTTGAATATTTCATTGTGCTTAGGGAATGGGTATTTGCACAACATTTGGACTATCTGTGAGAACACTGTAAATGCAGGCTGATCAATAATGTGGCTGGACTTAATAATATATACTGAGATTTTCAAGTTTTTGATACCCTGGGGGAAGAGATTCAAATACTCTAACGACTTGATACATATTGATATCTTTTCCTAAATTAGCTATGCAATGTGTTAATTTTTTTTGTTTAACTTCTCTCTCTCTCTCTCTCTCTCTCTCTCTCTCTCTCTCTCTCTCTTGTCTTTTGAGACAGTGTTTCTCTGTGTTGGGTTTTGGTGCCTTTCCTGGATCCTGCTCTGTAGACCAGGCTGGCCTTGAACTCACAGAGATCCATATGCCTCTGCCTCCCAAGTGCTGGGATTAAAGGTGTGTACCACCACACCTAGCCTAACTTCTCTTTTTAAAGAAATGTTTTATTGCAATATATTCACGTAAAGATAAATTTTCCATAAACAAAAAAAAAAATTGATCGTCTCCCACTTTAGGCTTTGGCATTCCTCAAAAATAAATTTTTAAATTTTCATGAAGATATCCATTATACCAAGCATGCATTTAAGGGGAAAAATTTAAAGGAAGCTTAATAGCAATATGTCAACCATCTCAGAAGTAGAAAAGTAGTTGATGGAAGCTGTTTGGATGGAGCGTTTGATTCTTGAGGACCTGGAGGTGACTGTTAACCTTATTACAACCTCTGACCTCAGTGTCCACAATACTATTTAGTGTCTCCAGAGTCACTTCAATGCAGACCTCTTTTATTAGATACTCAGTGTCCTAATTGAAAGCACCCACTAAATAAGGGAAAAGATAACCAAATATTTCTCTTAGTCATATCTTTCAATGGTTTATGTTTTAAGACTAAATTAATGCTTTAAAAATTAAAATATAAAATCTTTGTATCTAATATTGACCATTTCATGAAACATACTATTTTCCTCTTCCACAGTCGCATAGCTGCTTTCTTCTCCCTGTGAAAGTATAATATTGGAAATTTGGATCATAATGCTTTCTACAATAAGCTCTATTGGATCTCAAATACCAGTATGGAGGCCTATTTTGAAAAGAAACCAGAAGTCAATGGGGGTACTTACAAGTTCAGAAACACTTCCATAGTTTGGAGACTGATACGATGTGACATACTGATCACACATTCAAATGGCTCTGCCAAGGATTCAAAGCAGTATCCATTCCATATGACACATATGGTCAGTGAGGCTGCATTCTCTCACAGAAACAAGTTGGACATCCTGCTAAAGAGGAAGAGGAGCCACAATGAGTGGTATCCAGAGTCACCTTGTCTACACTTATCAGTTTACAGTGTTCTTTCTCCTTGGCACAAACTGGTACTTAAAGCAGTATAGAGGAAGAACATCTTCACTGTGAAAAACAGATAAGGTAATTTATGTTTTGTAGATAGATGCTTTGAACTGTTTCTTCCTTCATCTTTTATATTTATCTCATCAGTACTCGTATTCTTCAAATATTTGGAGCCTAAGTTGAGTCAAGGTGATCAAGTCATTTTCTTCAGCTAGTTTGCTTTCCTGTGAGTTTCTGTTTATTTTCATTAATAATTCACTAATTAGTTTGTAACTTCTTTTTTTTTTTCTTTTTTGGGGGGGTGAGGTGGGGGTGAGACAAACCCACTCTGTAGTTTTGGAGTCTGTCCTGGAACTCATTCTGTAGATTAGGCTGCCTTGAACTCACAAAGCTCCTTCCTCTGCCTCCCATGTGCTGGGATTAAAAGTGTGTGCCACCACCACCCGGCAGTTTGCAACTTTTCAGTCAATGTCTAATACTAACATTGCTTAACATAATGTGGCAGGGACAGCACAGTTCATTTAATTGCATTATTCTCATGACTTATGAGAATAAGCACATGGTTGCTTATTTACTAATACTGAGAAGAACAAGAATGATGTCATGAAAATGATGCTCAGGGAGCTGAAAAGGTGGCTCAGCAGTTACTGCTCTCGAAAAAGACCTGGATGTGGTGATATTGTGTTCCCCAAAATATTGTGCACCCTAATAAACTTACCTGGGGTCAGAGAACAGAACAGCCACTATATAGAGAGGCCAGAAAATGGTGGGACACATGCCATTAATCCTAGCATTCCAGAGGCAGAGAGATCTGTCTGGATCTCGGTGAGTTCAAGGCCACACTGGAAACAGCCAGGTGTGGTAACAAGAGTCTTTAATCCCAGGAAGTGATGGCAGAAAGCAGAAAGGTATTTAAGGCATGAGGACCAGAAACTGGAGCTGGTTAAGCTTTTAGGCTTTTATCAGAAGTTCAGGTGAGATAACATTCTGGACGAGGACTCAGAGGCTCCAGTCTGAGGAAACAGGATCAGCTGAGGAAACAGCAAGGTGAGGTGGCTGTGGCTTGTTCTGCTTCTCTGATGTTCCAGCATTGACCCCATTATCTGGCTCCGGGTTTGTTTTGATTAATAAGACCTTTTAAGATTCAGGCTACACTTGGATTCAATTCCCAGCAGCCGCAAGACAGCCTCCAGCCTCCTGTAACTCCAGTTCTAGAGGACCTCATACTTTCTTCTAATGTCCTTGGGCTCATGCATGCAAGTGGCACTCATGCATACACAGGTACACATACATGCATATAAAACAAATCATTTCAATATAATGATACCACAGTCTGCAATTGCCAACTCATTATATTATATATGTGTTTCTTCTTTTACCAAAGAATTCAGACTTTTTTTCTGAATTCTGTGTTTTCTATAGACTGACCTCTGAGTATCCAAGGCCGTATGAAACAATAGTGAAACAGATATTGCATAATTAGTTATTTGAGGAGGCAACACACTTCTAGTGTGGATTTTATACTTATGGTTTATGATGCCAGAGGTTGATGCCATGCATGAAAGAACTCAGACATCGTTCTTGATGACATAACACAGGGGTTAGGAATTTGATTTTATCTACTTCTCTTATTCATAAAGCAAAGAATTTGAAATGTTTCAAGCATTAAGCTGAGCTGCTTATGACTGGGGGACTTTGTTCTTGGCTTCTTTTGTTTAGTTTTCTGTAATGCATGTAATAAAAGATAAATAAAAAGAATCACTAGTGATTTCATTATATATTATTTTTCATTACATACAAAAAACAGAACTAGATAATTTAAACTCTCAAGTTACCAAAATCACTAACAATAAAAAAACTTGAGTAATATTATAATCTGTAGGATAATCATCAATCTTTATGTGAAAAATAAAAATAGTTTGTGTAAGATAACTCATATTTTCTCTGTAAATGTATCAAAATAATGGTTTTTAAATTTAATTTTATGTATAATAGATAAGTACATGTTCATAAGAATATATATACATACACACACACACACACACACACACACACACACACACACACACACACACACACTTTTAATGCCAGAGTTTGGGAGGCAGAAAAATACAAGTCTCTATGAGTACATAAGCAATAGCCAGTACAGCCAGGGCTACAGAGTGCAACCCTGTCTCAAAAAGAAGGTATGTATACATCCCATGCATTCATCATCTGACAAATTGTCACACTCTAAGAAGTAATTGTGAAAGGACCCTAGTAATTTCTGTATTCTAATGTTTAAATAAAATTTATGGTCGCTACTTTTATTAGAAAGTCTTATCAAATGAAAGACAACATTAGCAAGCAGCATGATTTCTTGGAAGTGTTATTTCATTTGAGTGTTATTTACCTTTATATTGCTATGATAAAACATCATGACCCAGGAAACTTATAGGAGGAAGGGTTTGTTTGGGAGTAGGTTCCAGAGGAATAAGGCAGGGAATCATGGAAGTAGTCAGCAGGTATGGTGACTGAAGTGGGAAGCTGAGGGCTTATATCTTTAACTGTAAGCATAAATAGGAGAGAACAAACTGGAAATGACCGTGTATTTTAAACTCTCAAAGCTCTCCTTCAGTGATACGCTTGCTACAGCAATGCCATGCCTCCCAAAATACCCAAGCAACACCACTAAGGACCAAGTATCCAAATGCCCAAAAGAAGGGGAGCATTTATTTAAACCACCATCTATTCATACTATTTATATACTGTGTCTATATAGGTCTTTATAACTGAACCTTGGGTTGATTCAAGTCAAGTAACTTGTAGAAGATGCCATGGATCAGAACATGTCACTTTTTTTAAACTTATTTTCTGGAAATGACTAGGGTTGAAATGACATTATAGATCACTACATTTTTAATCAATAGTAACTGATGGGAAGTTCATTCCAAAATGCAAATAGTTGCTTTCCAAATTTTCATCTCTTTCTTCATATTCTTATATTTTTTGTCAACTGTTGTCTTAGTTATTTTTTCTATTGCTGTGATGAAACATCATGACCAAAAAGGAAGTTCAGGAGGAAAGGGTTTATTTGGCTTACATTTCTATATCACTGTTCATTATTGAAAGAAGTCATGACAGGAACTCAAACAGGACAGAAATTCAAACAGGACAGGAATCTGGAGTCATACAGAGACAGGGGACAAGTGCTGCTTACTGGCTTGCTGTTGGGATCAGAATGGCTCTGACCCTCTAAGAGTGCCCGCACCTCCCTTGTTCTGAGTGCCCTGAGGTCAGGCTATTCTGTGGATGTTTTGCTGATAGGTACATCTAGTGTTTTGACAGCTGTGGCTTCCTGGGGAATGCTGACCTTTCCTTGACCTGTGGTGTTTGGTAAACAATTCTGTTTGTTCCTCCTTCTGAAAGGGTATATAAGATGGGGAAGAAAGAATAAAAGCCTCCGGATGCTTGCAACTTAACTGGTGTGTGCTGTGTTCATCCTGACTTCCCCCGCCAGATTTCGGGCTCAATTGCAGTGTGGGCATGGCAGCTTGTGCCTCATGACTTGTTCATCCTGCTTTCATATAGAACTCAGGACTACCGCCCAGGGATGGCATCACCCACAATGGGCTGGGCCCTTCTTCATCAATCATTAATTAAGAAAATACCCTACACATATATTGAAATGACACTTCTTCCTACCACAGAAACACTGGCTCTACCATATTCATTGCTTCTCTATTTGTAATATTCAGGAATTGGAAATAACCTAGATGTGCCTCAACAGAAGAATGGATAAAGAAATTGTGGTACATTTACACAATGGAGTTATTAGTTAGCTCTTTTTTAAAAAATGGCATCATAAAATTTGCAGGCCAATGGAAAAAACTAGAAAAATCAGCAAGGGTGGATTAACCCAGGCCCAGAAAGGTAGATATGGTATATATTCACTTATATCTGGATATTAGTCATTAAAAAAATGATAACCATGGTATAATCTGCAGATCCAAAGAGATTAGACATAGAAGAAGGGAATAAAGCTAAAGTGGGTGCATGGATCTCACTGGGAAGGAGAAATAGAATAGATTTTTATGAATGGACAAGAGAAATAGAGGGAGTGGGTGGTGGGAAAAAGTACAGGAAGAGCAGGTGGGAAGGGAGAAAAGAGATGGGACTGAAGGAGGGAATGAACAGAGAGAAAGCTAGAATCAAAGGGCATTTGATGGCCAGTATGGAAATGGTGCAGTGGAAACTTCCTATAATATATGAATGTAATCCTAATGAAGTTTTCAAATAATGTGGGAGACAGAACCCCTACTGGCTACCTCTGGTCTCCAAACAAAGCTACTAGTGCCGGAACTGGGTTAGATCCAATTGCATTCTTGGAGAAAAGGGTCCCATGAAAGTCCCCACACCACCTAGGCTGTCACAAACTAAGGTCTAGTCCCTCTTGGTGAAGACAACACCCATATAACTCATTGAACATTAAGAGGTCTACCTGATGCCTACATAGAATTGTCAAATTCATGTTCTAGTGTCTATGACACAGAAAGGTACTCTGCAGGCTACCAAAGGAGAAAAGTAAACCCCAACCCAACCACAAAACCTTTGCTCTTCAATCTGTCCTGTCTGCAAATTATGCTAGGGCAATGATGGCACAAACCTTGTAGGATTAACCAAATGATGTCTGATTTGATATAAGGACATTCCATGAGATGGAATTCATATCTAACCCTGCCCATGAGACTAAGATCCAGAGTCTAGATAGTGCATAGAGCTAGGATAGAGCCAAATACTACTGGTTTAAAAAAACAAAACCAAAAACAGTGAAATGATTCCTAATTATATTCTGCTATACTCATAGTTCATTACCTTATTCAACCATTATCAGAGACGCTTCCACTTGTAGCAGACAAACAAGTATGGAGACACACAGTCAGACATGATGCAGAAACATCTTGGAACAAAGTTCGTATGTACTCGCAGGTCCTGAAGCAATAATCACAATCATAGGGCCTACCTGGATATGCACCAGGTCCTCTGCATATGTGTACAATAGATTTTAATACTTTTATTGGACTTCTGAATGTGTAAACAAGTGGGTCTCTGATTCTCCTGCCTTCTCTTGGGACTCTTATTTTTCTGTTAGCTTGCCTTTTCCAACTTCAATTATGATGCTTTACATTCTATCTTATTAGATTTTATTTTATTTTATTTATTATGTATTTTTTATTATATTTGTGTTTTAATTTTACATATCAGCTGTTCGTTCCCCTGTCCTCCCCGCTCCCACCCCCACCTTCCCCCCAGCCCTCCCCTCCATTCCCATCTCCTCCAGGGCCAAGACTCCCCTGGGATTCAGATGGCTCAGCCATTAAAGGCTAGGCCCACAACCAAAAATAGATTTTATTTTTTATGTTTGGTTATTACATTTTAGAAACCTGTTCTTTTTTTAATGAGAGACATTGATGGAATGGAACTGAATGAGAAAGAAGGTGGAGGGGAATTAGGAAGAGTAGAGGGAGGCAAAACTGTACTCACATTATATTATATGAGAAAAGAATCTATAGTTAATGAAAGGGAAATAAGAAAATGCCCCATAGGCTGCTTACAACCTAATTTTTTTTTTTTTTTTTTTTTTTTTTTTTTTTTAAGCTGAGGATTGAATCCAGGGCCTTGTGCTTGCTAGGCAAGCACTCTACCGCTGAGCTAAATCCCCAGCCCACTACCTAATGTTATGGAGGCATTTTAATCAAGGTTCTCTCCTCTCCAATGACTTTTGCTTGTGTCAAGTTGACAAAAGAATAGTCAGGAAAACTATTTTTGCAATATGGATACTAAATTTTTTTAAATATTCAACTACCAGTCCACAGCCACAGACTGTTTATCTTCAGCAGTTTAATCTTCCTGAGTCTCTGCAAGTACCCATAGAATGCAGTAAAGAGCTTGTACAGAATGACCAGATAAGACCAGTAATATATTGGTGCAATATATTAATATTAATATATTTCTTATAAGGCAATTTTAATGACATCACATACATTGAAAAAAATGCTTGCCGTGAACTTCCTAATTGGAAATTATGACATCATCACCTGCCACAATTATTCAGACTAGCTTAGAGTTAAAAACATGAGTTCTACCTGTAGAAATAGACTTAACTAAAGTGGGACAGTGCTTTCCTGTCTCCATAAGATTTTTATCACAGTTGGATTAGTGATTATATCTTGTCTGTCTTGATATTGAACTATCTTTGGCTAAGCAGGTCCACACTGATACTTCACAACATTTACTAGTGCGTTGGTATCTGGAAATATATTAGCACCATAGGAAATTCCAAATAGTCCCAGAATGAATTATTCATATTATACAGAATGAACATGACATATCTACTAAATAAGGTCTTACATTTTATTTATGGCATGCATTACCAAAAAAGATGATAAGTCTGTAATATGGGCCAATATTTAATCAAGGTGGCCTAAGCATTTATCGATAATATCACAGATTTTAGTGTTTCCAGTTCTAATTGCCTGCTTTCAAGTTCACAACAGGTATAATAACAATTCCTTCAGATGGTTTTTCCAAGTATGTAAGGCAGTGAATTCTGAATACTACACAAAGTGTTTGGTACTGTTGCTGCCTCAATACATGCACACCTTGGTTTTGTTTTTCAGCTTCTAAGGGATTCACCACAAATGAAAATGTTCTTAGCAGATTCTAATAAAAATGTGAATATCTCATTGCTTGTTCTACTTCTTTTCTATAGTGAACAACTTTTGATACAGCAAGGGAGATAAGAGTCACTTTCTTGTTTAGGTCTCCAGTCTTCATCCTTATCTTTCCACAGAACTTGGCATCACAGTACACACTGTACTGGAGTTTCAGACACGGAAAGTCAAGGGTACAGGTTACATTTAACCTTGCCTCAAAGTTGCAATTCACCACTGAGGACGAGCAATGTGTTGCAGAGTCAGACTCTCTGAAAGGAGATTTTTTTTTTTGAAGCTATGTATGAATTGTGGAGGTAAAGGCCAAACCACAATGGCACCCCTAGTGTGTGGGAGATGCCAAATTCATGAGATGTCTTCACATGAAAACAGCAGACATGGACTAGACCCACTCCACATAGAAGTCTTGGTTATACAAGCTGCATATATGAGAGAGCAAGACCATAAAAAAGAATTTATGTCATTTAATGAGACCCAGATGGCAGACACATAGCTGCAGGATTAGCAGCTTTGCCTGCTGGGTGTTTATCTTGCTTTTCGCCAACCTTCCTTGTCATGCACTCAGTCCTCCCTGTTGGACTGGGAATACCACTTCTTACCATTTCATATTAAAAGATGTACCTTGGTTTTAATTTTTTAGGATCTCATGTTTCAGAGATAGCATGAGTTTCAGTAGAGAGTTTAGAGTTTAAAGACCATTGGTAATATTACAGAGCATTGAACATATACAAGTAGGCTGAATACACACATTCCCTATATGATATCTATAAGCCTATGGGAAAGATGGTGGGAAGTTGGAGGTAACATGTTTTATGAGTGTGTCAAATTTTCAAGGGTTAGGAATGTGACTGTTAACATTGATTGTCAACTTGACAAGATCTACAACCACCCAGGATACAAGACCTTGGCTTGACTTGGAGGGAGATTCTAGGTTGGGATAACAGAGGTAGGAGGAAATGCCTTAAATGTGAGACCTATCATTCTTCAGATTTATATCTCATTCTGAATGGAAAATAAAAATCAAGAACATCGACATTCATCTCTGCTGCTTTCTTTTTCATAGGTTCTTGGGTAGAATTTACTTTGCTATTCAGGTTCATATTTGCGGCATAAGACCTGCTTGGTTCAGATCTTCTCTACAATTTCTTACTTAGAAAAGATAGGTCATCCTAATATTTTATCAAAGAGGATAGAGGATACCCAAACTACAACTGCAGATATAGTTATTAGTCCTTTCTGAACTACAATGTAGTTTATTTGTTGTTGTTGTTGTTGTTGTTGTTGTTGTTTTACTTATTGATCTTTGTGCACACAGTGATAATAATAACATCTGGCTGGGGATGTTGATATTCTGGTACAGTGCATGCCAGACTCCACAAACCTACAAATCTTGAGAATTTTGTCACAAAATTAAAAACCATCATATCCTCCTCCTGATTTGGTGCTTTTGTCATTGACATGTACATACTTCTTTCCTCTGCAGTGTTTGCTTTGTGTGTTGGTATGTGTGTGTGGTAAGGGTATGTATGACTTTATATGTGTATGCCCATATGGTTGGGTGCAAAACAAGTACTCTCCCATTCATATGTATTTAGACTGTCATCCAATTATTAATTATTATTGTTATTATCATTATCCAATTATTATTTGACACTGAATCTTTCATTGTACTCAAGGCTCACCAATTCTGCTAAACTTGCATTCTACCAAGGCCTATGTACCCTCCTGTCTCTGTCTTTTTACTTTTGGGATTACAAGCATATGACACCATGAATGGTTTTGCCTGGATACATCAATATGACCTGGTCTTCTTGTGTGACAAGGACTTTACTAAATGACCTTTTGCCCTAACTCTAACAATTTCATTTTAAATATATTTCAGTAAATAGTATAATATTGCTTCTTTACCCACAGATACACTTTTTATCAAATCCATTTCTTGAAGAGACTCTTTCCAGGTGATTTTGGCATATATGTTAAAAATAAAGTGTCTGTGTATGCATAAGTTATTTTCTCATTCTTCTGTGTTCTTCCATGATATGCATGCCTCTATTTGCATGAGTGCCTTGAATTCTTTCCTTTCTTGAATTGCTTCTATGTGACTATGACTCGGATATTTTAAATTCAGAATTGTGTACTGATGCAGCAGGCACTAATTATTTTGGTCAGAATTGCTTTGGCTATTCAGAATGTTTGTGCTTCTATATGAATTTTATATTTGCTTTTCTAGTTCTGAGAAAATGGCATGTACATGTTAATGAGGATTGTTTTGGATCCATGGAATTTTTAAAAATATATCCATTTGCAAAATGTCAGTTCTGCCATTTCATGATCATGGGAGAATTTGCCTTACCTAGTGTCTTTTTCAACTTATTTCTTATTTATTCTATCATAGTCAGGCTAAAGTACACTCCACCATTTATTTATGCTTAGTTATTTAATTTTTATTAATAGATATTATACATGGTATTTTTCTGATTGGTTTCCCAGAAAGTTCAATATTGGTATATGAGAAAGCTACCAATTTTCTGTGCATACTTTGCATTGTGCTAATTTCTGAAAGTGTTTCTCAGTTGTGAGACTTTGTTTTGGAGTCCTTAATGTCTTTTCAACATAGAACAATGTCATATGAAATTGGGATAATTTGACTTTTGCTTTCCATATTTGTGTCTCTTGCTTTTTTTCTCTTCCTTATTAATCTAATCCAGATTTCACTGAATAAGTGGAATAAAATTAGAGAGTTAATGATCTTTTTTCTATTTCCAATATAAAGAAAATGTTTGCATTATTTCCATATCTATTACAATATAGCTTATATAATTGTCTGTAATATTGATGTGGGTTTCTTTCTAGTACTAACTTTTCAACATATTTTTCATAAAAGGATGTTCAGCTTTGTCAAATTATTTCTTTATAGATGTGTCATGTGATCTGTTTCTATTCATCTAAAGTAGCATATTTCTGGATTTGCATACATTGAACAAAGTTTAAAAACTGGATACCAAGTTGATCATAATCAATGATCTCTATGCTTTGTTGTTAAAGTGACTTTTCTGGTATCTTGTTTAAAATATTAGACTCTAAATCTATAGGAAATTGTTTTAGAGTTTTCTTTTTACTTGTGTCCTTGCTAATTTTTAGTACCAAAGTAATATTAGTACAGATGAATGAATCTGGTAGTACTCCCTTACTCTAGAATTTTATTTACTTAATTTAAATATTGAGAAAGTCAAATAATTTGAAACTTTTAATTACTGGGGAGTAAAATATTGAGCACACAAAATACTTATACTATAAAATTACTGTGTAAAATTAATGGTGGTCTTCTTAATATCATATAACAGAGCTCCACCATATATTTGTAATTTTATTTTTTAGTTACTAGAACTATGATATTTTGAAGACCTTCTTTTATCAAACATGCAGTTTCCTTCCTGGTGCCCTGCATTCACTCTGGTTCTTTCCTTATCATCACATGTGAGTCTTATATTAGAAGGTAACCACATTGACAAGAAGAGTATTTTTTAACAACTTCATGCATTTGGGTGTACCTTTTCTTACTCATATATGATTTCTTTCTGCAAATTCACATCTGCTACATTTACTGTTTTGCAGATGCTTTATGTTGTTTGCATGTGTGAGATAGAAGTTAACAAAATATAATTAAAGGTTTTCAAAGATTGGCTTTAATATTAAACCCCAGGACAACAACTCTAAACATTTGGGAGCTGATATTATACAGTAGAAGATATTTATTCCTCCACCCAGCTGAAAATAACACAACTTGTTTGTCAGGAGGTACAATAGACCCATGTCTAAAGCAAACCATCCATTCTCATTGCTCTTGGTTGCTTGCCAGAATTTTAGGTTATATCTTACTGCTGAAGGCCCCACATATTTTGCTCATAATAGTTGGAAGAATCATACTGGTGGTAAACTACAAATTCTGCCCTACAGTATAGCTCTAATAGTATCAGTGGGGACTATATATGACTCCAAGGGTGAAAAGTTAACAAAAAGTCTTACCTGACTGGGAGCAAAACCCTGACCAGTCTGGCAAGATATCACTAATGATACAAAAGTGGCACTCAAATCTTGGGAGTACACAACAGCTACCTGAATGGACTTAAAGCCTCTTAAGAGAAGCTCTGCTTGGTATTATAAGCCTAGACAAGAACTCAGAGCTGGTGAGGAATATACTGCTAGCATTCAACTAAATTCATATTGTATCCAACTGCCTTCTAAATATTTTTTATTGTATTCATGGGTAAGTATATCTTTTACTTTTCACCCAAAAAGCTTCCTTTTGTAGCAGACAGGTGTTTCTTTGGAGAACCACAACTGATCAAAGTGCAGAGAATAAAGTGTGCATACCTGTGGTAGGTTAAATGTAATTGGCCCCCAAATTCTAAAGAGAGTGGCACTATGAAGAAGTGTGGCCTTGTTAGAGTAGCTGTGGCCTTGTTGGATTAGCTGTGGCCTTGTTGGAGGAAGTGCATCATTGTGGGGACAGGCTTTCAGGTCTGTTTTGCTCAAGCTTCATTCAATATGAGACAGTCCACTTCATGTGGTCTTCTGATCATGATGTAGTCAGCACCATGCTTGCCTCTACACTGGCATGCTCCTGGACTATACCTTGGAGGCTGTAAGCAAACCTCCCCAATTACATAGTTTCTTTATAAGAGTTGCCATGGTCATGGTGTCTCTTCACAGCAATAGAAACTCTAACTAAGACAATATCCAAATGGAACAACTATAACAAAACCACTATACTGAAGACTCAGGGAACTTCACAGAAGGGTAAGAAAGATGGTTAGAATCAGAGGACTAGGATGACTGCTGCAATATAATTGTATTCTAGATATGACAGGGATGCAGCTCCTGTGAGTTCTCAATAATACACTTGCCTGAATAAGACACACACAAAGCCATACAAGTCATAATGCACGTGGCAAGATATAAGACATGGACTCTTGAGCTGTAAGCAGTCAGTGGATGAGGGAGAATCAGTTTTCTTCTTTGAAAAGTACCATGTTGGGTTTATCAGTCCTAAGAGGTCAGTTCTAAGTACACACACACAAGCATATGTGAAAGACTAAGTAGAGTACATGTATGTATGGGTGTAGTATATGTGTAACAAAAACAATTATAGATGAAGCCATGAGTTCAAGAGAGTATAGTAAAAAGGAGAACGGAAAAGTTGGAGCTTGAAGAGAGGAGTGGAAATGATATATAGTGTGGTCATGTATGAAATTCTAAAAAGAGGAAAAATAATTATAAATTTAAAAAGGTTCCATTTATGTTAATGTTTGTTACTATTATTGTTTTATTTTTATATTCTCAAATGTTATCAGAGTTTTGGATATTTAACCAACTTTTGATCAGACCAAATTAGTGAAAGAAATGTTCATTTGCTACTGTGTCCCATTTCCCTGCAATAATTCTCAGCTGGTTACAAATGAAGATTTCAATAGAACATTGCCTAGATTTTTATCCTATGCCAAGGCCACAAGAGCATTATATCAGACAGGTTTATCTTAAATAAGACTCAAGAAGAGTGAGGTTCTTATCAGAAAAGAAGGAATCCACCAGTCTCCTCAAGTGATTTAACTTCAACATTCTACATTGTAGGCATATTCTATGTTCACTGTCTCATGCAGCAGGTGGGCTCTCCAAGGCTATCACTAAACTATTTATTCATAAGATCTGTCATCACCTCCAAGGCATCCAAGAACATTATTTTACTGGTGAGAACATTATTTTTATCATCTTTGGGGCAATAACTCCTTTCCTGGATGAAGTCCCTTAGGTTATTGCATAAGATACAGATCCATATTGTTTATTATCAGATCCATGAGGGTCTTCTGAAATCCTTCCTTTAGCTGTTTTCCTTAAGGCAGGTGGACCACAACTTTCTGATATGAGGTCCTTCTGATTCACAACTTTCTCTTTGATCTTCTTTTGAATGGCTTCTTCCAGTTTATTCTTGTTATAATGTGCATATATGAAACAAATAGGGCAAGATCCAGCATCAATGGCTGCCTTTACAATTTCCTTGACTTGGGCTGGGAGACACTTCCAAGTGTTCTGGCCAATACCAAACATTTGACCTCTGCAGAAGTAGCCATTGTTGCTAGAGAAATTTTACTGAGAGAGTAGATGTCTATGTTTAATTTCTTATTTCAGATATTTTCTGAAAAGGTCATTGTTGAATGGAATGGGGGGAAGGGGTAATTGACATATTTAGCTCTCTGTAATAAGCTGTAATTCTCTGTGAGCCATGTGGCTTTCTTATATGATAACCCTTCAAATGGACAATGGAATGGGGAATTTGGGAAGAATTCATGATGTTGCATCCTGTAAAAGGTATTGAAGGACAGACCCATCTTGCCCTTACTACATATTCTTCTTTAGAAGGTCCATTGGTTCTCACAACCTCTAGACCTGTCCCATACCCACTGCCTTTTCACTGGTCAGACATTTTATATATGTGTATATAGGTCTAGGGTAGGATCAAAAGCATTTTCCCCAAAGCTTCTCCTTTCCTCTAAACAAACAAGTTACATTTATATCCCATCCCCTCAGGCAAACTCTTCAATTCTGACATATGTCAAGAATCCTAGTTGCAATCTCACTCCTGGTATATTTTCTTTCATTGGACAAAAGTGCACTGTGAACTACCATGGCCAGGATAATTGTTCAGTGTAGGAAATGCTAAATCATTTTCCCCTTCAAGCCTCAGGATCTAAACCCATTTACTGCTTCTCAGTGCTCCAAATCTATTTTAGGATTGTCATGGATTGGTTTTCTTTGGTATATCATTCACCAAATCACCAGCATTCTACTCCTAACCAGGAGACCACTACTTAGACCTCTTCTACTTTCAACTAACTCATGTTCTGAACAGAGGCTCAGTATCATCAGACCTTTTCATTGGGACTATCAACTCCCCAATAATGACATGGAAACTTATTGTTAATTATGAAAGTTCAACCAATAGCTTAGGCTTTTTCCTAACTAGTTCTTATAACTTAAATACACCTATATCTTTTAATCTATACTCTTTTTTGTGTCTTGGTTACCTTTACTCTGTACTCCCCATTCTGCTTCTTCTCTGTCTGGCTTGCAACTCCACTCTTCTTCCCAGCATCCTCTGCCTGAAGATCCAGCCTAGCTATTGTCCATTCAGCTTTTTATTAAACCAGTCAGAATGACACATCTTCACAGTGTACAAAAAGATTATTCCACAACAGTCCAGGACATGACAACTGGCAAACTATGAACATTTTCCAGAGAACTAAGGCTTGAGGTCAGCAAAATTATTGTTGTATTTTTCTTGGTGTAATCTCCTTGTCTACTTTTATTTTTTTCAACCATATTGATGGCTTTAATTTTTCACAAACCCAATCTACATGACAGTCTCTGAGATTAAGCAAAATATCTAGTGCTATAAATGTGTTCCTTTGCTGAATCTTTGACTGTAGCCTGGATATGTTAAAGGTAAATACGGAAGTCCTAGCCTTCATATATGTCTGTCTAAAATCTTGCACAAAAAAAAGATTAGTGTATTTGTCAGATATCCAGGAATAGCCAAGCATAAATGCCTACAAAAGAAAACTGAAGACTATTTTACTCCCCAGCTATCAAACAAATGAACATCTGCCAAGCTTGTTGGTGAGAACGTATCGCACAATGCCTACAAACATAAAAGATGATAAAGGAAATGCTAGGGTAGCTGGTCACCTTGACCACAGAAATTCATCATTGAAATTCTCTCACATTCCCACCTATAAATGATGTATACCAAATCTATGATTCTATATAAATTGTAAGAGTATTTAGAGAGGTAATTTAACCATATAAATTCTCCCTCTCCCAACATGTTTATCCAGACTATATTAAACCAATTCATTTCCTTTCATAATTTTCCCAAATATTTGGGTTGTTAGGTAAAACTAATTCAAAATGTGTATATACCTAGGTGGCCAGGAGCAGTTTTGACTTAATGAAGTCAGGATCCCAACTTCGATTAAAAGGTCCTAGTCATTGGAATGGAGGGAATTCCCATTTACTGTGATATTTTTGATCAATATAATCACCCCTATGTGTTCTTTGCCTGCAATTACATATAGATGAAGTTGAAGAAAAGAGGGGACTTTGATTTTGAATAGATGATTTTATTGTTCATTTTGTTTCCTGATAATAATAATTCTGTTTCAGTTGCATGAATTAGAGAGTTTCTGGTGGGCTATCACAGTCCAGAAATGGATAACTTTTTGTTGTTCATGCCCATTTGTAAAAACAGTACAATTGTTGACTTTAGTTTGGTAATGTAAAAAGAACATAAGAATTTTGCTTGACAGAGCACTCAATATATTTGCTGTCCTGAGTAGTCTATTTTTGCCTGAAGTTATTCAGACTGTGAGTCAATCTCTATGTCTATATTTTAGATACAGTAATTCAATTGGAGTAACCTGATGTAAGTGGTGAACCAGGATCACATACTTCATTCTTAGTATTGTGGAGAAAACATCCAAATAAAATTTAAAGCTCTCTATAATTATAATACCATATAATTTTTTTTTAAAAAAATCTATGCTATATCTGTCCCTCATTCAAGAATTCTAGCTGAATTCCTGCCTACTAGAATTCCTTTTGCTATTCCGTAATAGAATTCCTCTTGGTAGTCCATTCTTGTAATAATTAAGTTTTTAAGGTTGTATATTTATTCAGAGATGGGCATAAACTTTCTTCTCTGTGCTTGGTAAACACACCAACTTTGTGAGTATAAGAAGAAAATTTGAATCGAGTAAGACAGAAGTAAGAAGAATTATAGGTTAAGTGGGATTGCTCCAAAGCAGAATTTCTAGAGAAAGCTTGAGAGGTGATTAAATGTGACACTTACGTGTTTCTGGAAGAATATAACATCGTGGGAACTGGAACGTCCATAGAACAGTTCACTGAAAATGACTCGTAAGCCTACTGTGTATGTGAAGAAAATACCTCCACTGGGGAAATTACCCCAGGCATTTTATTTAGGGAATGGTCAGTGATGTCTGCATATGTGGTTTGTAGTACTACTGACTAGGCTTACACTGTTAAATTTCAAAGGTATTGATTTTTATAAAAATGCACTGAATGCTTCTATTTGAACAAATGTTGAACAAATATTTGAACTAATTAAGCATTGATTCATGACAAGATTGAAACTTATCAGAAACAGTGAACAGGAAGGTATAGATATGGCAACAAAGGTGGAATATATTTATATTAAGGTAGGAGTAGGTAATTATGTCTACCAAAGGTATCATACCATCTGCATATTAATTTGAAAAAAAACTTAAAATTGTGATATATGTCCTATTTGGAAATCTGGGGCATACCAGAGTATTGAAGAGTGTTGCCTTTGCACATAAAATTGAATTAAACTTACGTGATTGTGGGAAATGATAGCCTCTGGTTGTGAACATTGTTCACCCAGCCCTGGGCTCTGTCTTTAGACAGGTATGGACGTAAACAGGATGTGGCCACAGGGACAGCCTGGAGCCAGTCAGACACATCTGAGCCACATGATAAGGCTAAATTCTGAAGATGAGGAGGGACTCAATCCCACACTGTCATGGGGGCTAGCTCCATCAAGGCCTTTCAGTGATCCTGTGGCTGTGCCTCAAGATGAGGAAGACTAACTCATGGGTAATAACAATTGTACAAACTGCATTTATCACAGTTATGATAAAAAAAATCTAACAAAAAAAGCTTAGCTGTGGTGAGGAAGGGTTTTTTATGGGTTGTACTTCACGGAGACACAGTTCAGTATAGCAGGTAAAGGGAGAGAGCTGTCACACAACTCCCGTGGTCAGGAAGCTGAGAGAGAAATTCTGTTGTTCTGCGGGTTTTGTCTTTTTTATTCACTCAAAGACACAGTACATGAAACAGAGCTGTTCACAGTTACAGAAAGCCTTCACCTCTAGAGCATCAAGTGTAGAATTTCCTCACTGATATGTCCACAGGTTTGTCTTTTAGGTGATCCTAATTCATATCCTGTTAATCTGCATTGACAATCACAAAACTAAACCATGCCCACATGACACAAAGCTACACAATTTTAAGCCACAAGTTTCTTCCTCATTTTTCCATAAACTCATAAACTCATTCTAACACAATATGCTTGAGTCTATCTATCAGTCCGTATAGCCTTTCACAGTCACAACACTAGTCATAATGCCTCTTCTGGGACTCAAACGAACTATTAGCTGTGAGATTCTATGAAATTGAAACACAATTCACAGCTCCAATATACAAGATCACAAAGGCCATTCCTATCACAAAAGGGAGAAATGGGACACATCAAGGGTGATGCCACTGAAGAAATAACCTCCAGATCAAGCAAGAAATCCTGAAGCCCTATGTGTGGCATCTGGAATTCATGACAGAATCGACTTGGCTCTATGGGGTTGGTTTGACCCACTTTCTCTCCCTTTGATGCCTGCAGCACATATAGCCTCACTCATTGGCTGATTCCAATTGATGCCTGAAGCTTTCCTCCATGGACAATTTCACAGCCTGCACATTTGTAACATGCTGTGGTCTCTACTAATATTCATACTGGACAATCATCACTTTACACAATGGTGTTTCAGGGCCTCGTTGTAGGGACTCCACACATGCTACACTACTCCTGGTTTTGAGAGCTCTTTGAAATTTTGGTGTAAACGTCAGGGATCCCTGAGTATTGTCTATTTAGTGTTGACAAAGCCATTGCCACATGTACAATGGGGCCAAATTCTGAGTAAAACTTGAGATATAACCTCTCCAGTCCTCCTCCTACTCAAATCACAGTGTCTTGAGTGATTCTAAATCAGCCCATTTTGACAGTGAATGTTAACTACAACAAAAGTGTACTTTCTAGAGATAAATACAATAGTGTCTAGAATATATTTTGTTGTACATGACATTGTTCTTTGGAGGAAAAAAGTGAAAAGAGCAGTGAAATTTTTTATTGCTTGTTGGGAGGTCTTACTTTCTTGCTGTTCCACTTTTAAGGATTCCAGAAGATACTTATTTCCTATACAACTTCTCCAAATGTGCTGCAGGGGACTCTGTACTTTCAATAATTCTGATGGTCATCTATAAACAATTATATTGTGTAAAGGTAACATGTAAGGTCCTGTGGATTTGGAAAACAATCTAAAGGAAAAATAAAGTCAAGTTAAGAATCTAAAGTAAATACCAAGCATAGTTGAAATACATAAATGTAAAATGCACAAGGTTAATGAAAATCCCAATATTCAGGCATGGTAGCACATGCCTTTAATCCCAGTACTCAGGAGTCAGAGATAGGCAGATCTCTATGAATTCAAGGCCAGAGCAAGTTCCAGAACAGACAGAGTAGTTACATAAGGAAACACTGTCTTAAAATAAATAACAAAAAAAAGGAAAAGAAAAGAAAAATCCTGAGTCAAGTTACTTAGCTTTCAAAGTAACCTGGATCATAACCATACAACAGTGAGGCCCTATTGGTCACCATTGTAATACACACTATTACCAGGGGATTGATGCAAACAATGCTAAAGGCAAGAGACTATAGAATAATGTGCCTCATGTTCTGTTTGCTTGATATGGAGAAATCCATCTGAGACTGAGGGATAAGATCTCATAGTGAAGGGTGACTACTGCTGTAAACTATCACTAAGGAGACTTATAAAGTCAAACGTTATATATCAGCAAATCTAATTATAATAAATGTATTGTAGATGCACCCCAATATGTTGGTGTTATATTTAGGATGAGTCTCATTGACAGAACATATATTAGTTACTGGAAGCTAGACTAAAAGTCTAAGGTGTACACATCCTAAGCATCAAGAAAATGGCATTCAATATTGTTTGGTTAAAGAAACATGGCTTGCCTATCAAAAAGCCTCCTGTACATCTGCATTTGAACCTGATATTGCTGCTGTAATGTGCCTAATATATAACAGTAAACCTTAACTATGTTCCATGGATCTTGGCCAAGACTCATAAAGGTTAAACTGCATCAAACTTATGACGATTACAATAGTCTCATATTCAAATGCTCAAAAACCTCCCCCCAAACAAAACCAAATTTAGAAGAAAAACCAATAACTAAACAAAACAAAAAAGAGAAAGAGAGAGAGAAGAATGGTGCTATGGAAGCTCTAGTGTGGCCGGTTGAGTCACACAATGTACCCTTTAGTCCAGTCATCTTTAGTTGCAAGTGTTCATTGCATGAGTTATTTGTCTGGTTCTAGGCCTCTGGCTTCTGCTACACCATCAATTAATGGGCTCTCTGTGGGGCTCCTCTTGGATATCCTATTGTTGTCCTGTGTAGTGGAGATTCTTCTGGTTTGGATCTATAGGTTTGTCCCCTATACATGCTCTAGCAGTTCATAGATTGAATGTTGGGGTTGGCCAACTCATAGCCCTTGTTCTGGGCCTGGGTGGTAGGTGGGTTGGTCAACTTGCCACCTTTTCCTCATCATCACCACCCAGGCGAACTCTCCAACACTGCCTTGGCTAGCTCACCTAGTGCAGCCTGCAGCAAGGAGTGAGGCCAGTTCTCTTGCTCTCAGATCTTCAGATCCAAGTCTCCACACTGCCCAGGCAAGGTACAGGACTATCCATACTGCCCAGATGAGGGGCAGGGCCCTCTCTCTTGATTGCTGTAGGGAGCATATGAGGGGGGCAGGGTCAGCTCTCCTGCTCATATGCCCTCAGGTCAGGACTGACTCACTTCCACCCCTGACAACAGCATCAGCTCTAGTGTGTTGTCCAGGTGGGTACAAGACCTACTCTGCTGTGTGCTGCAAAGAGCTAACTAAGTTCTTAATGAATTACTTAGACATATCACCACTGTCTTTGACCCAACTATGCCTTTTTAAGTACTCTCATCCAAGTTCCTCCAAGTGTATCTGGAATGACATCGTTCACAATGCCAGTTTAAACAGTTTACATTTTTGGTGTCATTGCCTATCTGGAGTTAACAGACATTTGTTTAGGTCTTACTTGGAGAATTAGAGCTAGGTGGAGCTGAAAAATATTTCCTAATTATTTTCCAGGAAATAAACACACAATACACCTTTGAACCTGTGGTTCTCAAAGAGTTTCCTTTCCCTAGAGACATGTAACAGTGGAGACATTTTGCAATTTTAATTGACCTAAGGTAGGAAAAACACCATTACCATAACCTAGTGGTAGAAACAAGGTGTGTGTTTCATACCACGGAGTGACCAAGTGAGCTGCTAAACATAGAATGATCAATCTCAAATTTCAAAAACAAATAAACGTGAGAAGTGTATTCTTTAGGGTTTGGGTAGAATGTTCTCTAAATGTCTGTTAGATACTATTTAACTCCAGAGTTTATGTATTGAGGTTTTAATCTCATAACTTGTCTATTAGTGTGAGTGGGGTATTGACACCCACTGTTACTGTGTTAAAGGCCATTTGTGGTTTTAGATTTTGTAGTGATGTGTTTGTTTGTTTTATGTTTTATTTTGTTAGGTTTGATTTTGGTTGTGGTTTTTGTGAAATTAGGTGTCCCTGTGTTTGATGTGTAAATGCTTAAAACTGTGATATAATTTAGGTTGATATTTCTTTTAATGAGTATGTAATGTTCTTATCTCTCTGACTAGTTTTGATTTGGATTTTATTTTTCCAGGTGCTAGAAAATAATGCCTGCTTGTTTCTCAGTTATATTTATTTAGGATAACATTTTTGTTCTTTTACCCTAAACTGGTCTATGTCCTCAATGGTGAAATGTGTTTCTAGGTTGTAGCAGAAAGCTGAATCTTGTTTTCTAGTTTAATCTGTAATGTTGTATTGGGGAATAGAGAAAGACAATGTTGAGAGTTATTATTGAACACTATTCATTAATTTGTGTTATTTTGCTGTGGTACTGGGTTTTTTAGACCACTTTAAGTTAACTGCTCTGAGATTTTATTATTATTATTATTATTATTATTATTATTATTATTATTATTACTCCTTGTGTCCTTTTGTGTGTGGTTAATCCCCCCCCCCATCATGCTGAAATACTCCTCTGATACCTTCTATAGCAATGACTTGGTAAACATGAATTCTTTGAGTAGGTTTTTATCATGAAATATTTTATTTTCTTCTGATAGCTTTGCTGAAAATAGTAGCCTGGGTTTAGACCTCTGATCTTTCAAAGCTTGTAGGACATAAGTTTAAGCCCTTCTAGATTTCATATTTTCTACTGAAAAGCTGGGTGTTACTCTAATGGACCTGTCATTATTTGTGACTTCATCTTTTTCCCTTATGTCTTCCAGTATCCTTTCTTCATCTGTAAATTTATTATTTTCACTTTTGTGTGTCACAGGAGTTTCTTTTCTGTTCCTGTCTATTTGCTGTTCTGTCTGCCTCTTGAACTTTTACAAGCATCTCTTTCTTTAAATTTGGGGATTTTCTTCTGTGATTTTGCTGAAAGTTTTCTCTTCTCTTTCTGTACCTGTTATTCATGGGTTTGGTCTCTTTGTGGTGTTCCAGATTTCATGGACATTTTGAGCCTGAATGTTTTTTATTTAAAATTTTATTTAACTGGATGAACTATTTCTCCTACCTTATCTTCAAGACTTGAAACTATCTTTTCCACTTGATCCAATCTGTGGGTGAAGCCTTTCTCTAAACATTTTTATATAAATTCCTGAGTCTTTCATTTCAAGTTTTATTTCAGTTTGGCTTTTCTTCAGATATTCTCTCTCTATATGAAATTTTATAAATGTTTATATGTTGAATTATTTTTATTGCATTCAACTCTTTGTGTTCTCATAGTCTTGCATTTATTCATATTCTCTTTGAGTCTCTTGAACATACTTATATGCTATTTTGAAGTCCTTGTCATGCACATCAACTAAATTGCTTTTCTTAATGAATATTACAGAGGCTGTAGTAGCTTCTAGAGGAGTTATACTGTGTTGATTGTTCAAGTTTGTAATTCTGGGATGGGATCTATGCATTTGGACATTTGTGGTGTTTCTTGGTGGGGCTATCTAGTCTTGCTTTTGTTTTGTGAGTATTTTGCTCTTTGACGTTACCCCAAACTCTCAGATCGGGCATCAGCTGAAAGATACTTGGGGGAAGAGAATGAATAGGTTAAAATATATTTTCAAAATAAATTTTCAAAGATTAGATTAAAGAAAAGGTTACTCAATAATAAAGCAAAGAAATTGAGATATTTAATAGGAATGGGACCACACCAGTATATGAGTTAGATTTACTAGTGATAATGTGCAAGGTCTCCATTGTTGACATGTTCCTCTTCTAACTGCCAATAATGTAGTGATAAAATTCACATGTTCTGTAAGCCACCTATTTTATCATCATAGTTTCAAGCTTTATTTGGGAAAGCTATACCTATTCACAAGGTTATTTTGAATGAAGTTTGTAGAAAGGGTCTTGATATTTCAGTAAATTAGAAATGTTTGACATTACCATGATGATGACAATTCTGGGCTGTGGCATCATTTTGATGATACTATTCTTGTCATCCTCTATACTAATTAACAAAAGATAGTTCACCTACAGCATGACCATAAAGGAAACAAAATAACTGACCTGTCCCTGTCCCATTGGTATCCAAAATGTTAACATTAGACATTTTACTGAAGTTACAAGTTAACAAGTGTGTTATTACTGAAAGTCAGCAGTAAATGTCAAGACATTAAATTGTCTGAAGAGAATGATTTGAACACTTGTGCCCAATGTAAGTTTCAAATATTTGAAGAATACAAAAAGCACGGTTAGAGCAATAATAATAATAATTTATAATAATAACAAAGACAAGAAGACTTACATTTCAAAATATAATTTTTAAATAAGGGATTTTATTATTATTATTATTATTATTATTATTATTATTATTATTATATTTGTGTTTTAATTTTACACATCAGCCATGGGTCCCCCCTCTCCCCTGCACTCCCACCTTCCCCCCATCCCCTCCCCTCCATTCCCATCTCCTCCAGGGTCAAGACTCCCCTGGGATTCATTTAAACCTGATGGATTCAGTACAAGCAGGTCCAGTCCCCTCCTTCCAGGCTGAGCAAACTGTCCCTGTGTAAGCACAAGGTTGCAAACAGCCAGCTCATACACTAAGGACAGGTCCTGGGCCCACATCCTGGATGCCTCCAACAATCCAATTGAGAAATGGGCTATAGAACTAAACAGAGAATTCTCAACAGAGGAAGTTCAAATGGCTGAAAGATATTTAAGGAATTGCTCAACAATTGATTTCCAGGAAATGCAAATCAAAATGACTCTGAGATACCACCTTACACCTGTCAGAATGGCTAAGATCAAAAACACAGAAGACAGCTTATGCTGGAGAGGATGTGGAGCAAGGGGAACTCTCCTCCACTGCTGGTGGGAATGCAAGCTTGTACAGCCAATTTAGAAATCAATATGGCACTTCCTTATAAAATTGGGAATCCATCTCCCCCAAGATCCAGCTGTAGCACTCTTGGGCATATACCCAAGGAATGCTCAATCATAACACGAGGGGATTTGCTCATCTATGTTCATATCAGCATTTTTTCTAATAGCCAGAACCTGGAAACAACCTAGATGCCCTTCAACTGAAGAATGAATAAAGAAAATATGGTACATATTCAAAATATAAATTTATGAAAATGTAATATCTAATATTTCACAGAGGAAGATATTCCTTACTCGCACATCTAAATAAACCAAATTATACAAAGGAATACACTTTGATAAGACTTCCATTGACAGGGTGATTGTGGGTAACCTTATAATCAGAGCAAGAGATTTCAGAATCACTCCTTTATTTTAGCAGGAGCCCTAATCCTGGTGCCGAACTGCTCTATGAGAGAGCATGTCCTCTGTACCCAAGTGCTATAGCAGATGGCCACTGTCAGATGTCATTTGAAGGAATGCTTGAACAGATGTTAACTTTGTCTATCACATCACTCTCCAAGTTAAAGGCATGTTCACTGAAATTTTAAATGTCACTGACTTTCAGCTTCTCTCACAAACTGGCCACCTCCATGCTAAAAGTCATGATGCAGTATAGCTTAAAAAAGAAAGCATCATGATCCAATCATTAAACCATAAACCTTCATAAAGAAAAAAAAAAAAAAACACAGCTGCTAACCTGTGGAGCAAGAAAACAGGTTCAAGTGTATTCTCCACTTTCTTTTCTGTCAGTGTCAGGGTATCAGGTTTATGTTCAGATCCTTAATCCATTTGGAGCTGAGTTTTGTACAATGTGACAGATAAATATCTAGTTTAAGGCTTCTACATGTAGCTAGCTGGTTTACTATAAACAAAAAAATGGAACCAGCCTGTATGTTCATCAACTGATGAATTTATATTGAAAATATGGTATATTTACACAATGGAGTATAATTGAGCTTCTAAGAAAAAAGAGAATTAGGACATTTGCAAATAAATGACTGTAACTGGAAAAAAAAAAACAAACCAACCATTTTAAGTAAAGAAATCCAGACCCATACAGTGAAACATCACATTTTCTCTCATTTATGGATATTATAATTGAGTCTTTGAAATTCACAAAGAGATCAGGAAATTACTAAGGAGATATAGGGAGTGGCTTTCAAGGGAGGAGAGATAGAAACTATTGATTGGTATGAAGGGTTAAATTGAATTATGAATAAAAAAGGGTTGAACTGGAATGCGTGAGGGAAGATGGAATGCAGCTATATAAAAGATGAAAGGGGAATAATGGAACAGGAAGAGTCAAATGGGATAGGCTAAGGAGAGCAGAGGAGAGAAGGGATACAAGGAGAGATAACTGGGGCTTCCTTCATGGGACCCTCAGCATCTACCATACTTCTTTCCTCACTATTCCAGAAAACAAGGAGCAAAGTCCATCAGAATGAGTCCTCAGCCAGGGTGTTTCTTCACTAAAAATTCTGTGTCAGTACTCTGGCTTTGCCTTACTTTGGGTTATTATAGGCACTATAGTAGGTATAAGATCACATCTGTAGGAAAATTAGATAAAGCAATAAAAATTGTTTAATATCAATGATAATTTATTGGTGAAATCTTCAAATTGATATTTTAACTGATCTATAAATTGTAAAAGGATAAGAGCCTTTCACCAATGCCTAGCCCCTAGAATGCAACTTATTCTGTATGGAAGTATAAATTGACATTAATATTTGTGGTTTTAATATATATTAATGAAAGCTTATTGATGGTCAGTGTTTATCATATGTGGCTAATGTGGCTGGTATTGGCAACAGCTTATGCAGCTGACCACCTCACACCTTTTCTTCACTTTCAATGTTCTCTTGATTTTACTCCTATTCACTCCTAAGTTTTAATTCCTAACTGACTAATCTGCCTTTACCTGTGTCATAATTGAAATTCACTTGGGAAAGAATAAGCTCTGTAGTATATTCTCCAGCAGGAACCCATCATTACCACTGTGTAATAATGAGACTACACTTCATTCCAAATATAATTTATAATTGTTGCCATCATTCACGTCTCATTCCCTACCACAAGTATTCTGAAGATTATTTAACTCAACCATTACTCTCTATCCTATCCCTCCACCTCTCAACATGTCTGACCCACCTTCCATATTTTGCTTAAAGGCAGAAGGGCTTTATAGGCATAAAATTCTACTTAAAAATTGTGATATAAACAAAGCAGTGAAAAATGGAATTTGCGAAAAGCATTTTTTGTGTGTGTGATTAACTTTCTGGAAACTTCACAAAGCACTCTACTGACCTTTCTGAACTTAAGCCTCTCTAAAATTTTACTATACAAGGTTAATGGCTACATTTTACAGTTCTAAGATTTGTATCATCTATAAAGTAATGTTTCCAATACACCTTTGAATAGCAAAGGGAAAGTTTGTTTCAGCCTCTTTGAGCAAAATCTGTCTGTCTCTATGTTAAACTATTGCATCTAACTTCAATGGGATTGTTCAACTACAGTTGCTTAGCAAGAAGTCATTCTGTTAGTGGTACACAGTCTATTAAGTGCCTTGAATGATGTTCTATATCATCTAGTGACTGAAATGTCTGTCATGCAAGGAGCTCCTGCTGTTCTCCTTTCCAAAGCCAGAGAGATTGAGAACAATCAAAAAAAAAAAAAAAAAAGGCTCCTGAAGAGAAGTAAGATAATGTTCCACAGGGTGTGCCATTTGCTGACATATTTTAGCTTTTCTCATGCTTAGTTCTGAAGATCTGTGTGACAGGAAATGCGTTTTAAATGCTTTACCTTGCAGGGAAGAGATTTACGCATCCACACATATCAAAGCCTCACTATACAGGAATGCTGGAAACTCCACCCTTCTCTAAGGTTTTTACTCAGAACTTCACATCCTGGGATCTCAGGAGAAAATAGCTCGTCCTTGCATTAATTGTATTAGTACCTGTCCTAGTCAGAAAGACAGATGTCCAATGATTATGATTTCTTTTATCATTTATTAAAAATAAAACTTGGGGATAATACTAATGATAAAACCTGAGATAACCACAAATGACCACAACACACTGCCACCATCCTCTTCCAGGCTTGAAAAGCCAATATAACCCCACCTTGTCTTCTGAGATCCCCTCTTTCCCGTCTCCCAAGTCGATGGGAACTCCCTGATCCATTCTGACAAGCTGAAGGTGAATCTCCACCTCTTGAACCAATGTCTAAGTCAACTGGATATCAGACCACAACACAGAAAAAATTCCCTTAACACCCAATTACCTCAGCAGATCTTTGAATAATTATCCCTTGGCCATTTGCATCTTAAAACCACCAAGTGCAAACCTCTAAGGTTTCTCCATAAAGAAGAATTCACAACTTTACTGCAGAAATGTAAAATTCCTTTAGTAATAGAAATGAAACTATTGTCTTTCATTGTCTCTTTATTAAATTCATAATTAGAATCAAGTAGCAACTTACTGGTATTCTGGTCTATGTCCATGAAAAACCATATGCATTTGACAATCTTTTCTTTTCTCAAATCTGTATTCAATATTTAGAAAGAATAAGGACCTAAAAATACTAAAATACAGTCCCTACCTCAATGACTCTCTTCTTAGTGATTAGACTCAGACTGGAAATGAAGAAACAAAATATCCACATATACAAAATAACAAAATGAATAAATAAATTCAGTACAAAAAAAGTGAAATCCATGTGCAGAGATGCACCTGAAGGATGGAATATCATTACCCGACCCTTTTGATTAATCCTAAACATAAAATATGAAGATATTTTCTATTCAGTCTTGAGAAAAGTGATTTGTTAAAGGTAGCTCAAGCTGTCTCCTGCCTCTAAGAAAACTAGGCAAGTATGTTTTTCAGGATCTCTTACAGCACATATTAAGGATTTTTGTAGGGATTTTTGTAGACAACAAGAGACATCCCAGTAAAAACTCTCTAAAACATCATGGATTAACTAAAGTGAAATGCATTGTTCACTGAGGAGAAAAGAAAGTCTATAAGGAAAAACGTGGCTTAAAGACATAGATGAACAAGTAATACTTCTAGAACACTAAACTTGGTAGAACTCTACATTAATATCAAGGCCGAATGGCACAAGCAATCCCATGTTCTCCTTTCACATCCCTTACTACGCTCACTTACTTCTGGAAGACTCTATTTACCACACAAGTATTCTTTGCCTCTGTGTACTGAATGACTATAACTCCAAGGAGGGTGGGAAGCAGAATTTGGACATTCTGCATTACTAGTGAAAACACCACAAATCTTGGACATGGGACTTGGAGGAACTGAGTAGGAAATTACCTGGCAGCTTCCTCCCTGAGGACCCTCTTTCATAGTACCATAAGGAACTATACATGCTGCTAAGCAACAAAGGCAGTCAACAGCCCTACAGAGCTGTTAATGTCTACCAACAGCAATGACCAGAATAGTATAATATCCTGAAAGGGGTTATAGTGACATATATATCCTGGAGTCACCTAACAACCAGCTAATTGGATGTAAGACCCACTCAATAGGAGTTATTTCATACCTCGTACTTACCACCCATTACCCATGGCTAGTCTAAGAGAATTAACTACTGCATTTCACTAAACTGGAATATTTTCTAACTATATTCTAAATGCTTATTTTTACACACAGATAAGTGTAAGTCTAATTTCTCACCAAACAAACATTTTTTTCATAGCAGAGAAAAAAATTCCATTCCAGAAATCCATAACAACTCCAAACACTGAAGAGAAGAGAGGTACAGATGTTAGCACTGAACAAGCTAATGTGCTTGTTACAAGGAGATGTAACTGGGTGAGACTCACCATGGGAGTCTGAATTCAAACTGTAAATTATGCAGGAGGTAACCCTCTGCTAACATGCTGGTGCTTCTAGTGTGGTAAGGACTCACCTTATTGAATAGAAATTCATGACAATCTTTAATTCATTAAAGACACTGAGCAGTGAGGTACAGATATACAGAGATAGCTAATATAAAGTGCAATGGATTCACATAAAAGAGCAATGGGTAATTAGGTCAATAAACAGTATTGCATATTATACACTTTACACAAAAGTTTGGACAATGTATCTTACTGAGACACATGATAAAGAATAAAGTTGGATAATATCACCCAAGTACATGAAATTAACTAATGTGTTGTGAGAAATGAGAGCCTTTGTGTGTAAGCTCTGTTCATTGAACCCTGGGATATCGTAGCAGACAGACACCAATGATTAACAGACCTCACTCTGCCTGCCTGGAGCTAGTTGGATGCAAGAATCCAGAAGATATAGCAAAGTTTTACAGATAAGGATTGAACCAATCCCATAAATACCCTGGACAGTCCAAACCATGAGAGCTGCCTATGCCTCAGCAACTCAGTGGTCCTGTGAATGTGTTACAAATAAGGAAAACTAATAAGTCATTGGAAATGACAAGTGTACAAATCGCATTTATCACTGCTATGATGATCAAAAACCCTGACAAAAGAAACTGTGGTAAGGAAGAGTCTGTTGTGTGCTTTGTTGCCATGGGACATGATTCATCATGACAAAGAGGATGAGGCAGCTGGTCACATTGCTTCTATAAACATGAAGCTGAGGCAGATGAATAAATACTCTTGCTTCACTTCCTATGTCTGAGATGCAGCACATGAATGAATTTGTCAGTTGTGTAGAGACTGGAGTCCAAGAAATCCTACAATAGAGTAGTGAAGACTTCTGCTGTCCAGCTACAAAAGAATAGACCTAGCAAAAATATCTGTCGAGCCCATAATTGGTGCAGATCCTGTATCCCACAAAATCTGTTTGTACAATAGAAATTAGAGGCAACATGGATTGCTGATATACCTTGCCCTGGGAATTTTCCATTAGGGTTCTATTTACATTCCCACATATAAATGATATAGCCCATATCTGTATCTTGGATAAATTATAAAACAGAAAGATGGACTCAAATCTATTTCTCCCTTCCCAACTTGTTTGTCTAGGATAAATCAAAATGCTCCATTTTCTTTCAATGGAAATGAAATTTATTTCCCAAATCTTTGGGAAAATAGAAAACTGAAGCAACAGATTTATGGATACGTGAGGCCAGGAACAGTTTGGGATCAATGCAGCCAGAAGCTCAACATTGATTAGCTGTTCCCAGTGTTTGGGACAGTAGGAATTCCAATCTTTTGTGATGTTTTTCCTGTCAGTTACCTTCAAGTTACAGCTACTTGTTGGAAATGATCATTTCAGCTGTTCATTTTATGGGCTGTCATCACTGTCTAGTTACTCCATTATCATGAGTAGAAGAGTCCCTGGTGAACTCTTAGAGTCCATGTGTGGTTTTTGTTCTTATAGTGCCCATCCGGAAGGTAGTGACAATTGTTGACTGTTGTTTGATTAAGTGACAGGAATATTTGCATTTTACTTGACAGAGCTTCATTTTGCTGCTCTTTGTAGCCTATTTTTTCCTTCATTTGTTCAGATTATGGTTTAGTCTCTAGCTCTACATTTTAGGTACAATGGATATTTTGCATCAGTTGAGATCACCCTGCAATATACAGTGATAGTAAGAAATAAATTTTAAAATAGTGGGTCAGATACTGTTTATTCTACTAGACATAAATAACTATCTGGATAAATTTTGAGGATATATATGGCAGTTTTGATGATTATCAAAATCAAAGAATCTATGATAAATTTGCAAGTTCTAATCAGAATTCTCACTGAAATCCAAGCCTGGTAGACTTCTCTGTTACCAGGCCTATTCTTTCAGAAAGTAGAGAGTTCAAGAAGGTTGTATATTTATGTAGATACAGGCATCAGCTCCTAAGTTGTCTGTGCCTCATAAACATAGAAACTTTGAACATACAGCATGGTGATATAGCAAGAGGTGTAGGGAAGGGCTCATGTTTTTCTTTAGAATCTCTCCCTGGACTACAACATAGGAATAAGAGAGGCTTTTGTGGGTCTGAATAACAGGGATTAGAGAATAATTTGGGCTTATAGAGTGCTAAAGAAATTGAGATAGGATGAATAGGAGAGGGAGAAAGGAGGCTCAAGAAAGAATGTGGGGGAGGTTGCAGGTAGCTTCAAAGCAAATATCTAGAGAAAGTTTGGAAAGGGCAAGGTATAAGACTTATTATATATTTCTGGAAGACTAAAATGCCAAGAGAATAGCTCACCAAAGATAAGAAGAGGCACAGATGTTAGCAGTGAACCTGCTACAGCATGCAGTAAAGGGGAGTTCATTGCACAGGGCTTATTCTAGAAATCTTTTGGAAAAATGGTTACATGTCCGTGTGTATAGACACAGAGCAACACTGGTTAGATATCACAGATCGATTTTGGACATACTGATCCTCTATAAATATACTGTTACCAAAGTGTTAGATGTAAAAAGAAGGAAATGTAGGAGACTGTGAAATGAGATGCCACACATTCCAGTTGAATGATAAAGAGATTCTTGAATGTGGCAAATGTAGAAGATCCCACAGTGTTGTCCTTTGTACTGACAGATGTCACTATGCTGGATACTGTATTTTCAGTTTTGCGGACACAGTAGACAAGGCCAGCATGTGGATCTATTCAAATTGAACAATTCCATTCAAGCCGAATATCTTTTCATAAAAAGACATTATTCTACTACTTCTCTTTGTTTTTTGAAGCTATTTTCAAGTTTAGTAAAAATGGATTTTATAAAATGGAAAACCCAAAGGATTAGTCTCCATCCACTCCTCTTAGACTGGGAAATCCTTCAGATGAAAATATGTAGAACATATATTTTATATTTATGCATAATTATCATAAATAAAATAAATGTGGAAAGCAGTATGATTTTTTAATTTATATTATATAATACAAATTATGTGAAAATGATCATTTTTATTTTGGATGTAAAAATTGGTGGAAATATTATATGTCACTTTTTTAATATTTTCTTTTTTTAGCAGTGATTGGTACTTGGTTTTGTGATCCATTGCTCAGGAAACAATAAAATAATTTTAATCAGCACCCAAAATTCAGCGAACATTTAAGAACTGATTTCCTAAATATACACATACATGGAGAAAATAATGAAGGGCTTAGAGGAATTTATTTTCCTAGGACATGAAAATTCCTTTAATCTTCATGGAGCAGAGATAACTATGGTCATTTACAGCATGACATGGACCCTAGTAATGGACCCAGAATTGGGTAATGTAGATGCAGCTGTGCCTACCCCCATTGTAATGAGGATGTTAACATCCCCTGCAGGGGAAGCATCCTAGAATGTTTGGCAATGATGCTGAAATCAGCAGACTCCCTCAAGACACTGAACTATTGGAAAAGAATGTTTTGAAAACCCTGACTCCACTCAAGCTTTAAGAATGTGGAGGATGCTGAAGCCCTGCTGGAAGTAATGGAAAAGATGCAGATAGTCACACTTTAAACATAAATCTGCGCAGAAATGGTAACAGAAATTGCACAGTGGGGATTTTTGTTGCTTTACACAAGTAAAAACACTAATTTTTTAGCCAATGAGGACACAACAAACAGGTAAGGCTTCCACTGAGAGGTGACTACTCTGGGTAACGAGAGAAAAACTTTTTTTTTTTTTTGTGGAGCTGAGGATCAAACCCAGGGCATTGTGCTTACTAGGCAAGCACTCTACCACTGAGCTAAATCCCCAACCCCGAGAAAAACATCTTATATTGGCTTCTCTTCTTCTGTAGCAGGGACACTGTTCCTTCTCCTGGTGTCTAGTCTCTTCCTGTGGGAGAATGTGACCTCAACACCCACCTATGAAGACGATGATGACCCATGTGTGTTTGTGATTGACCTGCTTAAAAAGGCATCACAGAATGCCAGTGATAAAGTTTCGAGTGCCTTCACTGAATATGTAACTACTCCACTGACTTCCAGTTTCTTTTCATAAAGGATTTTCATACTAATGCTTGGAATGGATATAGAGTGAAAGAGAAAGCAGAGTGATCAAATTTCAAAAGCTACACCTTTGTGAGTAGAAGAACACAGAGGCTACTAATATGTGCAACAAGAAAATAGGAAATTTCCAATATGAGCTCAAGTCCAATCTTTTTGTCTATATTTTAAACTATTACTTTAATTAACTCTTGTTGCACAAGCACTTAGAGGCATGGCTGGGAAAGAGAGGGGGTGATCTTTTCCTCTTAATGGTTAGGCCCCCATTAACATTCTTCACTCAGAACTGTAGGCATTCAGTAAAATGGGAAAAATACAGTGTAATGAATTGAGGAATTAAATAGAGTTAAAGACACTAAGGCTAGATTGGTATGATAATAAAGATTAATCATTCAATTATAGAAGGGGAAAATGTCACAATGTCCCAACACCAGATGAAAAGCTAAAGGCAATCAATAGCTACTGAGAGATGGAGAACAAGGTTTTTCAAGGAGGACTCCCTAGTAGATGATCCAATCCCAAGTGGCCTATCCAAAATAAATGTATATAAGAGCAGCAGTAAATGGGCTCAAATGTTTTATATGTATGTATGTGTAACAACAATAATTATAGAATAAGAGGTCATATACCTGGAAATGATGCAAATACTCAAGTAAGAAATTTTCAAAAATAGTATAAAAATACTAGTTACTTTTAAAATATCTCCATTCCAAGGCATATGGTATAACAAAAAGTTCTTTTGTTTAATTTTATGTAGACAGAAAAAAAAGGCATCTTTTAGCTGTATGATAAAGATACTTTGAAGATTGGACATTATCTATTCTAGTTAAGTCAATAAAGCCAAAGGAGATTCAGACTTCCATTCCTGAAGGCGTGTGAGAATGTTTAATATATAGATTCCTGTCACTCATTTTTACATACTGTTTTCTTACTATTGCCCTTGTTTGACCAGCCATGTTCTAAATCATGATAATAACAGTCTCACGTTATCAAAAATTCACCCATAAAACATGTTTTCATTAGTTCCTATTGTCAATTTAAAACAAATTATGTAGTCTCACAAAAGGAAAGTTCAACCGGGGAATTGCATAGATCAGTTGTTTGTGGGAAAGTATGTGGGGCATTTTCTCGATAGCAAATTGATGTAGTCATACCATCCCTCTGTGGTTTGCAAAACTCATAGGCAGTTACTTGATCCTGAACTGTGTAAAAACACTAACTGAACAGAAGTCAGAGATGAAGCCAGTAAGCAGTTGCCTCCTCTGTTCCTGCTTGAGTTCCTACCCTGATTTTCCTCAGTGGTAAACTATGACTTCAGAATGTCAGTGGGGTTAAAAGACCTTTCTTCCTCAATATACTTTGGAAATGTATACAAAAATGCAGCTGATGAAGGCCTGGATTGTGAAGTTTCAGAGAGAAGCACTGAACATCTTTCAGGGATGTTCAATTATCTTAGGCTGAACCATGAAATTAATTAAACTTTATATGTTTCACTGGGAAAATGGACGCTAGTCAGTGAGGTTTGAAGAGTAAGCTGCAAATGAGAACTCAGCATCACTGAGGAAAAATGAGAGACGTATTTCTTTTGAGTCAACAAACAGAAACTGGTGCAAGGTGGCCTAAGCTGCACATCTAGCTAGCAGCAGAGCATGGCCATTTCCCTCATGGTACTTGTTTGAAGTGGGTCATGGAGAGCAAAGACTTGACAATGTGTGATGGGTTGCTGGCCCTGCAAAATGGCTATGAAGGCTACTCATGAATGTGCGCCTCAGTTGCAGTTGAGACACAGGGTTTTGAAGATTACAGTTTTAGTCCTGTTTACAAAATGGCAACTTTTAGGATGGCTGAGAATAACCAGCTAGGAAGAGTCTGAGAGCTTCAAAGGTTAGATGGTTATACATGAGACTATAGAAGAAGTTTTGAAATGTAGACAAAGGGCTCATTTCTTTAGTATATAAAATTTATTTTTCAATTAAAAATCTGCTGTGGGATAGTACTCTTGTACACTGTAAAAATTTGTCACTTGAAATGGTTTAATAAAATGCTGACTGGCCACTAGCCAGGCAGGAAGTATAGGCAAGGTGAGCAGACTAGGGGAATTCTCGATAAAGGAAGGGTGGATTCAGGAGTCATCATCCAGATGCAGTGGAAGCAAGATGAGAATGCTACACTGAGAAAAGGTACCAAGCCATGTGGCTAAACATAAATTCTTAAGAATTATAGGTTAATTTTAGTGTAAGAGCTAGTTAGTGATAAGCCTGAGCTACCAACCAAGCATTTATAAATAATATTAAGCCTCTGGGTCAATTATTTGGGAAGTAACTGCTGAGTATTTAGAAACAGGTATCCAAGAGAGAAACTTCAGCCTACAAATATCTATCAAATGTATTAGCATCCTGATCATTGATTTGTTTTTACAATGTGCAATCCCCAAGTCATTGAGTAATTCAGTATTTCCAGGAGACAACATATATCAAGGGATGAGAATTCAAAGACATGGTCTTTGGCAAATGCCACACTTATTTTCTTCATGCTCCAGAAAACAAAGAACAAGCTGAACAGTTCTGAATGAGTCCTCACCCATGTTAGTTTAATTCCACTGAAGCCATACATTGGCTTTGGTATACTGTTAGTTGTACTTACCACTCTGTAAGGAAGTTTGAAATGACAGTGACACTCATCTTTAAATACAGGCTAGTGATGTAAGTGTGTGTGATGCCAACAGTTACATTTATCATAGGCTACTATTGCACCCTGTGTGTGCAGAGTTTTATAGACTGACTAGTTCACATACTCCTCTTGGCTTTCAAGCATCTGCTGTTTCTACTTCTACTTTTCTTCTTAAGAGTTGATTCCTGGTTGTTCTGTCTATTCCTGGGTCAAAACTGAAATACACCTGAAGAAATGTACACAATATATGCTGTGTGGTTTTACTCATCATACAACTGCCCCTCTGTGATGATAGGTCTTCCTTCATACCATGCCAGCTCTGACACACAGTTGTTATCATCTTTCACCACTACCATAAATTAACTAAGATGATTTATATTGAACATCATATTGTATCTCTACACACTCCTGTCTTATAACCCATCCTCTGTGTTTTGCTCAATGGCATAATCACTCTGTGAGTCAAAATTTTATCATTTAAATAACTGTGAAAGTGAAAGAAGAATAAAAAGGAACTGAAGGAGGTGACGTTTGTGTTACCATTCCTCTAGAAACTTCATAAGGCACTCCACTGACATTTCTGAAATTCTAACATTCTGTAACACAAAGTCCAGTGGCTACATTTTACACCTCTACTTCCTCTATTGTCTTCAAAGAAATGTTTTGAATATGCATATGAATTGCCAAGGGAAATTGTATTATAGCCTTTTTGAACAAAAACTGTGTGAACCTGCTATATTTCTCTAATTTTAATGTGTTTCAATTCTGATTTCTTAGTCATGAGCCCTGACTAACTGGTGCCCAGACTACTGAATTCTTGGACTATACTTCTGTACTATCTGATAACTGAATCACTGCGATTATATGGAGCTTCTTGCTTTCTTGTCTCTTAGGGCAGATATTTTCTGGAGAAAAACTTAATGTGCCTACAGATTACTAGGAACATTTTTCCCGAAGTAAGTAGTCTGCTTGTTCTTCTCTTCTTTCCTTGTGAATTAATGAGGTTCTCTGTACAATTACAACCACATTTTGAAACGCATCTCTTTGCCAGAAAGAAATTATGTATCCAGATTAGTGAATCACTATCAAAAGATGCTGGTATTCCACTCTTTAGGGGTACTTTGCTCAGAAACTCAAACCCTGGCATCTCAGTAGAAAATATCTGCTTCTTACAGTAGTCAAACAGTACCCTTCTGAACATAAAGACAAATTTCTAACAACATCTATAGATGACATTAGCCTAATCATTCTTTGATTATTGGCATCTTAATAATGTGAAACCCTTATTTGCCCTAAGTTTTAGGATGCAGAACTGATTTTGAGTGAAGTATGGAAAAAATGATATAATATTAGAATGCATAATGCACAAAAACTATTTTAAAGTAATTCCAGTGCCTTAAAAGTTATTGCCAGGGATGAAATTTGACAATGACTGGAAATAAAACTATAAAATATTTTTCATTTATGCTTTTAAGACTTTAGTCAAATCACTGAATATTTATTGGTAACAGTCTTCTGCATGGTTGCAACATTTAGTTGAATTTTGTAATATTCTGAAAAGATTGAGTAGAGTCTTGCATGTTGTAAAGCATAGGCAAAGACTGGCCAGAAAAGGTATTTGGGGATATACCAACTATTCCTTTTCAACAAAAATGAGTCTTTTTTTTTTTTTTTGCTATGGATTTCCAAGAAGATTACCTCTCACTCAAACAGCTCACTCAAAGTAAATGACAGCAATAATTATTTCAACAGAAACACAGAAAATCTAGAAATTGATTAACTTCATAGGTTAGCAAATAACATTATGTGGACAGAATGAACTAAATGGGAGGTTATGAAAGTTGGTATTCCAGGAGTCTCTGTTGAACTTGTTCCATAAGGATGCAAATTACTAAGCTCAGCTCTGTAACACAGCTGATGCTAAACAAGGAACAAAGTTAATCTAAGGATAGAGAAGAGATAATTGCCTATGAGACCCAAAAGTTTATGCGATGTTTGATTTCAATGACTACCTTGCAAATGATTGACTCTTCAGAAATTTATTTTTAACAATGTTAGTATGATATTAAGCTACTTTTATGCAATTTTGTAACTGCACTTTTAACATATCTACACTTGAAAATACAATGCTTGAAATTTTAGCCATAACAATAAAAGTCAGAATGAAAAGATACAAATAAGGAAGCAACTACACAGATCATCCCTACAACAAATCATCCCTCCGCATCCTTTTCCATCCTGCTTCCCTGTGTAGTTAGTCTGAACAGAATAGTCCTGTTTCAGCTCTCATGTAACACAAACAGGAGCATAAACAGACATATACTAACAAACACACAAAACACACAGAATAAAATCTAGATTCCCCTTCTCTCAGCTTGTCTTCCTCCCTTTAGAATTGTCCATTGGCCAAAGCCCTGTAATCCCTGGTTGCTGCATGAATTCTGTCTTCACACATGGTCCACTCCAGTTGTCTGTACCATATCAACCTACAGGCCTTTTCCTTGTGGTACAGTCTCTGCCTAGGTTCAATGGGATGAGTTCCTGGCACCCTAGCACACCTGCATCTTCCCCAACCCCCTGACCTAGCCATAGCTACACATCCTGCACATGAGTCTAGCCTTGTGAGTTCCCCAAACCATAGCCAGCCTGCACTACCTCCAACCTGTAAGCATTGTCCTTGATGTATGTCTATATCTATAACCAGCCTAGAGAATTCTTAGAACATCTGCCAGCAGCACCCTAGCCAAAAAAAAAAAAAAAAAAGATTTATGTCACAAAAAATAATATTTTAGAATACGTGGCAGAGGTGCCAGACAGATGACTGGTGTTAAGAACATTGTCTGCTCTTCCAGAGAACCAAGTTTCAGTATCTAGTATATACATGACTGATCACAACCATCTGTAACTCCAGTTCCAGAGCATTTGATGCCCTCTTCTGGCCTCCTGAAGTACTGCATTCATGAGGTATACAGCATGGGAGAGAATCTGCCAAGTATACATCTAGAATAGGATTAATATCCAGAATACAGAACAAACTTCAAAAACAAAGAGGCAAGAAAACAAAACATCCAATAAAATTGTTTATGGATCTCAACAGATATTTCTCAAAAGATGAAGTTAAAAGGGCAAAGAAATATCTCAAGTACTCAACAAATACTCAGTCATGTTCTTTACTGCTCTGTTCTCAATAGTAAGGACAATGAAAACATCCTGAATGTCCTTCAACTAATCAGTAGACAATGAAAGTGTACTACATACACACAGTGGGGAGTTCTATTCAGCTTTAAGAAAAATTAAGTCATGAAATTTGTAGGCAAATGGATAGAAATAGAAAACATTGTACTGGGTGAGATCAACCTTACCAGAATAACAAATGCTACATGTCTGCTCTTCTGCACGCTTCCTGGCTCCAAATCTTCAGAGGAGCCTATATAACATAGAGTAAAATGGAAACCAGGAAAGGAAGGGGGCTGTGGAAAAGGGGGTACAGAGGAGTGCTAGAGAAGGTAGAAGGTTGCAGGTCAGTAAATGGAGAAATGGGGGAAATGTGGGGCTTGTTAACTGGAGAGTAGGAAGGAGGAAAATGCAGAGGAAGAGGGGAGAGTAGGGGAACTGATACTAAGGAAATTTGAAAATGTCATAGAGATTCACATTGTTCTTGTCTACCTAAATTTGCATGTGCCCACATGCATACATGTGCATGAGACTGTATATATAAAATGAAGATACACTGCTGGTTGTGATAATACTTCCCCCCAAAAAATCCACTAAATCCTTTGTCTCAGGCATGAGAAACATTCCATTGTATTTTTGGTCAAAAGACAGAAAGATTCGCCAAAGAGCATAGGCTAAGGATTGTGTTTTCAAGCCGGTAAAGAATGTCATTGACATTTTGGTGATGACTAGTTGACTATGCAGATTCCTTTTTTAAATATAGCTGTTAAAAATCTTAATTCTACATTACTTGGGTATGAGAGTTCCTTTCATATTGTAGGTTCTTTTGCAATATATTTCATTTTTAAAGTGGCATATTTCAGCTTTGTTATATTTATTCCTGAGAAAAAATCATATTTCTTGAAACTAGGATAAATAAACTGTTTCCTTATTTCTTTCTAAGGAAGTTCACTATTGGTATATTGGAAACCTACTGAGACATTTACTAGTGATACAGTATCCTGATTCTTTCAGACAGTGCTTGTCGGAAATAAAAGTGTGTTTGTAGGATCTAGGGTCCTTTATCTGTATAATCGTGTTTATCTGCAATAGGGATAATTTGACTACTTCCTCGCTTATTTGTACTCCTTTCTCTTTCTTATCACTCTAAGTCTCCATTCACTGTACTGAAGAAGAGTGGAGAAAGTGTACATCCTTGTCTTATCCTGGGTTTTGAGGAACTTTTCATTTTATCACATCTGGCATGGTATCAGCTTTAAGGTCATCATATCTAGCCTTTGTTAAATGAATGGCTATGACATCCATGGGGGTGCTAATCATGAATGACATTTCTTGAGGTTGTTGGGTTTTGTTGGGGTTTGGGTTTTGTCTCATATTGAGATGGCAGTTTGGATTCTGTCTTTTACTTAATGATCTGTATTATTGCACTTATATATGTTAAAAGACCTTTGGAACCTTGGAATGACAGCACTTTTACTATGATGTTAAACTAGGGTTAACTCTATCTCATTGATCTTATTGAAAATATTTGTCTCTGCACCCTTCAGAACATGGTTTGGTGCTGGTGTGTGTGTGTGTGTGTGTGCGTGTGTGTGAGCGTGTGTGTGTGTGTGTGTGTGTGTGTTGAGTGTGATGTGTGTGATGTGTTTGGTATGAGGGCAATGCTATCTTCAGGAACATAATTTGGTAGCAATCACTCCATTTGTCTTTTGAGTAATACTTTGAGTTAGACTTGTTACTGCATCTTGGACCACATTTTTTATTTAAACTTTTCATGTTTTTATTTATTCTTTGAATATTTTATACAGTACATTATTGGTTAAAATATTAAGGCAACTCCACATAGTTAAAAGGGAGGTTTATTTTGTGGAGTAACTTACAAGTGAAGGGATAGGTTATTGGGTCTGGGAAAAGTGTAGTGCAGTCCAGCGGTGTTCTCTGGAGAACTCTGCTCAGTTTGCCTCCAGCATCCAGGGTCCAGGAACCAAGAGAGCCAGCCCATCCGGATCTCAGGTCTTCAGGGTCCTCTCTCGGCCCTATCTTGTAGGCGCAACAGTTACCGAAGCCTCAATAGGAGTTGGAACTTCCAGATCAAAGCTGGAATGGCTGCCCACTACAAGACATTTTCATCAGATTCTTTCTCCCCTCAAACTCCTCTCAAGTCCTCCTCCACTTCCCTACCCACCCAACTAATACTCTTCCACTTTCTTAACCAAAACCAAAGCCAAAGTTTAAAAAGCACAAAACAAAACCTCACAGAGTCCAATTTCTGTAGGCCAACTACTGCTAAGCATGGGATCTGCCCTGGACTGTCGTTGATAAACCTTATGTCACTGTACTGAAAAAAACTGCCCCCCCCCTGCCCCACTCTTCTAGCAACTATCCATTATAGATTATTGACTATCAGTTAGACTTAGTGCCCACTTCCTCTCTCCTTGCTGGGATTTTGTCTGGCTTGAGCTGTGTATGTAATATGCAAACTGTCACAGTCTCTGTGAGTTCATATGTACATCAGCACTGTTGTGTCCAGAAAATGTTTTTTCCCCTTGAAATCATCTACTGGCTCTGATTCTTATTCTTTCCACTTCTTCCACAGAGGTACTTGAATCTTGAGAGGAGGGGGTGATAGAGATATCCCATTTCAGGCTGCATACTCCAAAGTCTCTCACTCTCTACACATTATCCAGTTGTGGGTTTCTATGTTAATTACCCATCTATTACAAAAAGATGTTTCTCTGATGATAAAGGTTGAATGATGTGCTAATCTATGGTTATGTAAATGCATCATTAAGAGTCATTTTACTGCTATGTTCACTTAGCATAATAATAGTAATATGTTTCCCCCTAGGGCCAATGACCTGTACTGCCTCAGGTTTTTTGTTTCATTAACAGGATCAGGTATGAGTTTCATCTCATGGATAGGGCCTTAAATACAGTCAAACAGAGATTGGTTACTCTCCTATTATTTCTGTCACTCTTGCTCTACTGGGTATATCTTGCAGGCTGGTTGTTATTGTAGTTCATATGCTTCATAGCTGGGTGAGACTGGCGTTTATTTTCTTCTTTGTAACATGTATATCAACTTCCAGCACTCTTCACGCTTGTCAGTAAAGGTGAATCCTACAGTTGACTACAAACTCAATTTCTCCATGCTCTATGATATAAACCATAACATCTATGCAAAGGACCTAGAAATACATACCTGTGCAGGCTCTGTGATTGCCACTTCATTCTCTGGGGGCTGTTTTAAGCTCTTTTAGTTGATTTTGTGGGTTGTGTTCTCTTGGTGTGCTCAACTACTCTGGTCATCCAGGAATTGTTAGGAATGGCTCCCCTCTCAAGACATGGGCCTTGCCTGGTTTCAGAAGGTGGCCAGTTCAGGCTCCATATCCTCCATTACTCAGACTCCTCACTAGGGTCACCCTCATAGACTTCAGGGTGTTTCCACTACACTAGATTTCCACATCACCCTCCAAATGCCCTCTGATTCCAATCATCCTTCTCACTCTATCCCCAACCCCAACTGATCCCTCCTGTTGCCAAGCTCACCTGCCCCCAGTCCATTCGTAAAATCTATTTCTCTTTCCCAGGGAGCCCCATGTGTCCTACTTAGAGCCCTCCTTGTTACTTAACCTCTCTGGATCTGTAGATTATAGTATGATTATCATTTAATTAACAGGTAATATCCAGTTATAAGTGATTGCATACCATGCTTGTCTTTGTGGGTCTGGATTACCTCACTCAGGATGATTTTTTTTAAACTAACTCCATCCATTTGCCTGCAAATTCATGATGTGACTTTATTTAACAGCTGAGTAATACTCCATACTGTAAATGTACTAAATTTTCTTTATTCATTCTTCTATTGAGGGACATCTAGGTTGTTTCCAGTTTCTGACTATTATGAATAAAGCTGCTATGAACAGTCAAGCAAATATCTTTGTAGTAGGATGGAGCATCCTTTGGGTATGTTTCTAGGAGTGCCCTTGAGGTAATCAGTTTCCAATTTTCTGAGGAACCACCATATTTATTCCATGTGGCTGTACAAGTTTTCACTACCGTCAGCAATGGGAAATGCTCCACTTGCTCCACATCCTTGTCAGCATGAGCTGTCACTTGTGCTTCTGATCTTAGCCATTTTGACAGGTATAAGATGGAAACTCAAAGAAGTTTAGATTTGCATTTCACTGATGGCTAAGGATGTTGAAAATTTCTTTGTTTCTCAGCCATTTGAGGCTCTTCTATTGAGAACTGTCTATTTAGATCTGCAACCCATTTTTTAATTGAATTAATTGGTTTTTTGATGTCTAGTTTCTTGAGTTATTTATACATTTTGAGTATTATCCTTCTCTCAGTTGATGAAGATCTTTTCCCATTCTGTAGGCTGCTGTTTTGTCCTATTGATGGTCTACTTTGCCTTATAGAAGCTTTTCAGTTTCCAGTGACCCCCATTTATTAATTGTTGGTCTTAGTGTCTGCACTATCAGTGCTCTGTTCAGGAAGTTGTCTCCTGTGCCAATGTATTCAAGGCTGTAACCTATTTTCAGCTGGGCTATTTATTTTGTTGATGTTCAGTTCTTTGAGTTCTTTGTATATTCTAGATACTTACCTTCTGTCTCATTCTGTAGGCATCCTCATCTCTAGAATGTTGGTCTCTTTTGCTGCACAGAGGCTTTTCATGTTTGACCAGACTTTAAGAATAGAACTTCTTGACTAATTTGAACCCAGATTTAATTCAGATCATGCTCCCTTCCATTAGATTTTTACTATCACTCATAAATTCATCTCACCATAAGTTCTTGTGCATCTATGTGTCTTTTGCCTGCTTCATTTTCTCCATAGATTAATAACTTGCTGGTGGTGTCCCTAAGTATCCTTGTTTCCTAACTCAATAATTACTGGTTTTGAATTCTTTCTTTTTCCAATATTTCTTACTGGTCCAACTTTGAATACCAAATTAGTGTAATTATTTTCCAATTTTATGGGAATTGCTTTCTTGAACTGAAATACACTACTTTTCTGCTTTGTAACAAAGTAGACAAAAATCCTCAGAATGGTATACAGCACAGTATATAAGCACACATTCTTCTCACCAGAGTTTCCTCATTATTATCTGTGCACTACTTTGGCATCCTGAAGCAAGGAGTGTTCAAAATTTCTTATATTGCTATATATATTGAAATCTCAGATTTCTCTTTGTGTTGCTTTTCTTCAACATTCTCACTAAAGTGAGTAAGAGTAAAAAAGCTCAACTTCTTGATATTGTTCCTGATTTTAGAAGATTTGTTGACAGTTTTTTTTAAAAAAAAATGGAAATAAATTCTTCTCTCAAACAAAACATCCTAGCCACAATTTTCCCTCCCTCCACTCCTCCTAGCTCCCCTACCATTTCCCCTCTCCCCATATCCACTTCCTTCCATTTCCTCTTCAGATAAGAGCAGGCCTCCAAGAGACCACAGCCAAACAGGATAAAGCTGATACAATAAGACAAGGCAAAATCCCTGACATTGAGTCTGGACATGGGAACGCAAAAGGAAGAAAAGAATCTCAAGAGCAAGCAGAAGAGTCAGAAATACACCTGGTTTTAAGGTTAGGTAGGAGTCCCATAAAAAACACCAAAAGCATAAACCTAAGGAAGCTCCTAGAGGAGAGATAGATTGATAGTGTGGTCCATGAGGAGTTGTGATGTACAACCAAAGAGCTTAAGTAGACATCATGGAAATATTGTGGAAATGGATTTTAAAGGTGTTTGATAATAATGGAAGGAACATAACACTGGATCAAGCTGAGTTTATTGATATGGTCCAACTGAATTGGTATTCTGGTTTAATAAGGAAGTTCACATAATTAAAAATAAAGGTGGGAGAATAGAAATTTTGTTTGATTGGTTGGCCAAAGCATTTGTCAAAAGAAGGCTTGCTGAAAAGTGCCTGATATTCCTTGGATTGGTTTTAATAAAGGGATTTTAAGGCTCAGGGAAATTTCAATGCTAGAGTGGGTATCCCATATAAAACCTACACAGTGAGAATGCCCAGAAGACATGCCCCTCAATTATTCTATAAGAAGTAAAATGGTAAGAGAGGCACCAGCACATCTGAACAACTTTGTCATCACTTTTTAACTTCTGTCAGATCTGAGGTTCAGAGACACTGCTGCTCAGTTGGATGAATTAAATGCAATGAGATTAATTGGGCCCAGATGTAGCAGGGGCCAGGTGGCAGCACTGAATCTCACAAGACAAGATGATCATAGTTATAAAACATAGCATAGGCAAAACAATGTCTAGGATGCCCTGACCCATAATGGGCAGCACAGGCAAATCTGTTTTTATGGTAGCAGAGATAGAGGCTATGCATGGATTCAACAACATGGATATCCACTCACCAAGGCAGACATGTGCCAGATCTATCGACAGCAGAAGTAAACACTGAGCCTCCCTCTATGGCAGCATTCCCCAGGATTATCCCTCAAGGGACATGGTCACCTATTCTAAAATATATAATGTATTTGCATTTTAGGTGGGATAGTCGATTCATGTTGGGCATAATTACTATCTGATAATTATTTTCATTTTGAAATTAAGCTTAACATAAGGTGATGGGATTGTGCATTGAATTGACAAGGGGTGGTCCTGTGAAGGCTATTCTTGGTTCTCATTTCATAAATAAAAACCTGTTTGTCACAAATTTCCCACACTAAGGTGATACTGTGCTCTCTGGTTACATCAAGTATTCCTGCAAGATATCCATCTTTATCAGTGTTACCTGAATTGAGAAATGCATACTGTAAGTCTGATGGGGATGGTGCCCACATCTACACAACACCAATTCTTTTCTTTTTCATCTCTGTCTCCACATCCATGCACAGCTTGTTCACTGGCCCAACTATATTTCAGAAATTCCATGAATGTCTTTCACTTAGCTAAGACATGTAACTGGACAGAAGAATTTTACAAGTTATTCATGGACACAAATTGGTAATAAATGCATTGTCATCAAAGATCCTACCTAGAGCTTATCAGACACAGAGGTCCAGGTGTCATAACACAGTTCTGCAGTGAGAATGGGAACAGTCTCACAACTAATTTTAGCCAGTCTAAGCAATAGTAGGTGCTTATATCAAGACATCTTAGTGGTCCTCTGGATGTGCCTCAAAATTAAAAAGACAAATGATTTGTGGGTGTCTATAGCATTGATCGCAGCTATAATGAAAACCTGGAGAAAGAAACTGTAGCAAGGAAAGTATGCTGTGCATTGTATTGTTAGAGCATGAAGTTCATCATTGCAAAGAAACTGAGGTGGCTGGTCACACTGTTTCTACACTCAATAAACAAGGACAGGTGACTGCTGCTATCCTAATTCTTTAGTCTTTTATTCATCCTGAGACATAGCACATGAAATGATGCTGCCCACATTAAAATTTAAGGTGTATATTCACCCATAAAGTAGCCTGGTGTGAGAGTGTAAACTCATGGATCCACCGTGGAAATCATTGTAATTTTCTTTAAGAAGCCAGGAAAAAGTCCTCTGCATAAGCCAGCTGTGTCACCCCTGGCCATATATCCAAAGGTTTCTCTGACTACAGACACACATCTTCATCCACGTACAGTGTAGCTTTACTTATAGTATCCATGAATGGAAATAGACTAGTTGTCTAGCTACTATTGAATATATAAGAAAGATGTGATAAATGTGGAAAATTGCTGAGACTTAAAGAGAGAGAGGAGGCCAGGTGGTGGTGGCACAGGCCTTTAATCCCAGCACTAGGGAGGCAGAGCCAGGCGGATCTCTGTGAGTTCGAGGCCAGCCTGGTCTACAAAGCAAGTTCCAGGAAAGGTGCAAAGCTACACAGAAAAACCCTGTCTCGAAAAAACAAAAGAAGAGGGAGAAGAGAAAAAGCAGAACATGTGTTTTAAAAAGAAAGGGGAGAATAATGGATCAGAAAGTTAAATGAGATGGGGAATGGGAGAGCATGCTGGAGCATATAGGGATAATGAAACACTAAGGAACTTTGAAAAGTTATACCAAAATCTACTATTTTATTTTATTTTATTTTATTTTATTTTATTTTATTTTATTTTATTTTATTTTTAGCTGAGGATCAAACCCAGGGCTAAATCCCCAACCCCAAAATCTACTATTTTTAGAAGCATTATAAAATAAATACATATTTTATATCAAAGTGGTATATGTGGAGTTGTGCTATAAACTGACATAATGCCTTCTGTGGTGGTTTGAAAGGAAATGGTCTCCAAAGGGAATAGCACTATTAATAGATGTGGCTTTGTTGGAGTTGGTGTGACCTTGTTGGAGAGAATGTGTCACTGTGGAGGTGGGTTTTGAGGTCTCATAGATGCTCAAGCCATACCCCAGGTCTCTACTCACTTCCTGTTGCCTGAAAGATATAAAACTCCTTCTCCAGCACCATGTCTGCCTGCACACTACCATGTCCCACCATGATGACAATGGACTAAACCTCTGAAACTGTAAGCCACCCAATTAAATGTTTTCCTTTATAAGATTTGCTGTGGCCATGGTGTCTCTTCACAGAAATAGAAACCCTAACTAAGAAACCTTCCCCATATTACTTTGGCAATCAAACAAAAAGCCTAGTGCCAGGTGTGGGCTACCTGTCTTTGAGGTGCTTGTCAGTGAGGTACTATAAACCACCCACATAATACAGACTGTTGCTATTGCTCTTGGTTGTTATGCTGGCCAGCTTGTTGTTGTTGTTGTTTATGTTAGCTTGACACAGCTGAGTAATATGACAGGGGGGAACCTCAAACTGAGAAAATGCTTCCATCATACCTGGCTGTAGGCAAGCCTGTGGGGAATTTTCCTAATTAGTGATTTTTGTTGTAGGGCCAAGACCATTTTGGGAGGTGCCACACCTGGGCTGAAATTCATTGGTCTTATAAGAAAGCAGGCTGAACAAACAATGAGGAGCACTCCAATAAATAGCACTTACTCTGCATCAACTCCTACCTCTAGATTCTAGCCCTGTTTAAGTTCCTGCTCTAACTGCATTCAGTGGTTATATAGTATATGGAGGTGTATAAACCCTTTCTTCTCCAAGTTGGTCATATTTTTCATGAAATATGAAATTAAACTGTAGATAAGGCAGTGATCCTGCAAAAAAATGGTAATACCAATTACTGAAGACACCATATGCTGGATTCATAAAACTTGTAGAATTCAATCCTGTATTGACTGACACTTCTACTGGCTACCTTTCACAGTGCCCAAAGTTGTTTTTGTATCTACTGATGGAGAAAAGTAATCAATAGTCTTATATAAAAATGAACCACACAAATTATGATAAGTAGTAGTCTGATAATATATGACCTCTGCTGCTATTGTGGCATGAGTGTTATGTGAATAGTCAACTTATATATGATTGGAGATAAAGATTTCCTCTCCAAGGTGAAATTCATGTCTAGTACTGTGAACTGGGCTAAGAGCCTCTGACTAGATATCATATAATCCCTACTATGATTCTACTAAGTGGACACAGATTTAACTGCTCCATAATAACTTACCTTTTTACATATAAATCAGTGAAAGTCTCAACTCACATAGTGAAAGCTTCTTTTTGCAATAGTAAAGATTATTTCAAAGACTCACAAGCAGTCAGAGTGAAGAGAATAAGACACTCTAAAGTGCTCAGCTCTAAACGGAAATTATATATCACACTCCAAATAAAAGTTCATGGATGAGATGGTGAAAAGATTGTAAGAGCCAGAGATATTTTAGTTCTCCTGAGAAACATTGATTTCCAGACAAGGTAAGGTAGTTGAACATTTGAATTCACATTGGCTGGGACTACATACACAAGGCTTTCACATGATTGAACCACTCAAAATTCCAGGATGGAGGAAGGAGGGGTTCATGAAGTCCCGCCACTGGCTAATGATCTACTGTCATTTTTCATGGGTGTGGTTCCTATAGGCTCCGCATATTCAAGTACATTGCTTCATATCCATTACATACTGGCATCACTAAGTTAATTCAGTGGGTTAAAAAACAGTATGTGGTGTTATTTTACAGTGTCATAAAAATTTGATTACATTTTGAGAATTCCTATTACAAATTTGATGAACATGAAAAATAAAAATCAGTGCCTATTTATGTATCCTATACAAAATTCTGACTAAATCATGTACGTGGTAGACTTCTTTGTTGCTGGACCATCTCTATGATAATAAAGAATGGAAGACTATTGTATATTTACTCCAATATAGACATCAACTCCAAAGCACTTTGTAACTGGTGAACAAGATAACTGTATGAGTTTAAACACGGGAATACCACAAGAGGTTCAAGGAAGGATGCACACGTTTCTCTTTAGAATAGCTCTTTTCCTCCCTGTGCTACAACATAGGAATAGAAAAGACTATGGTAGATTTTGGAACAATAATTGGACAGTTAATTGGGTTTACCATGTGCTAAAGAAAATCTCAACAGATACAAAACAATTGGAATAACCTCCTGTGTTCTTTCAGACCACCAAGGTTTAAAGTTAGATTTCAACAAAAAACAAGAACAACAACAAAAAAAAAACCCTGCAGAATACCTACAATCTCATGGAAACTGAATAATGCTCAACTGAATCACCAATGGGTTAAGGAAGAAATAAAAAAATTAAAGACCTCCTAGAGATCAATGAAAATGATTACACCACATACCCAAATTTATGGGATAATATGAAAGCAGTGCTAAGAGGGAAATTCATATCACTAAATGCCCACATAAAGAAGTTGAAGAAATCTCACACTAGTGACTTAACAGCACACCTGGAAGCTCTAGAACAAGAAGAAGCAAAGTCTCCCAGTAGGAACAGATACCAGGAAATTATCAAATTGAGAACTAAAATCAATAAAACAGAAATAAAGAGAGCAATACAAAGGATTAATGAAACAAAGAGTTGGTTCTTTGAGAAGACCAACAAGATAGACAAACCCTTATCCAAACTAACCAAAGGACAGAGAGAGAGCATCCAAATTAACAAAATAAGAAATGAAAAAGGGGACATAACAACAGACAATGAGAAAATCCAGAGAATCATCAGGTCATACTTCAAAAACCTCTACTCCACAAAACTGGAAAATCTAAAAGAAATGGATAATTTTCTGGATAGGTACCACATACCTAAGTTAAATCAAGACTAGATAAACCATTTAAATAGTCCAATAACCCCTAAGGAAATAGAATCAGTCATTAAAAGTCTCCCAACCAAAAAAAAGCCCAGGACGAGATGGTTTCAGTACAGAATTCTACCAGATCTTCAAAGAATACTTAATACCAATACTCTTTAAGTTGTTCCACACAATAGAAGCAGAAGGAGTATTACCAAACTCCTTCTATGTTGCTACAATTACCCTGATTCCTAAACCAAACAAAGATGCAACAAAGAAAGAGAACTACAGAACGATCTCCCTCATGAACATTGATGCAAAAATACTCAGTAAAATACTGGCAAACAGACTCCAACAACACATCAAAACAATTATCCACCATGATCAAGTAGGCTTCATCCCAGGGATGCAAGGGTGGTTCAACATACGAAAGTCCGTCAATGCAATACACCATATAAACAAACTCAAAGAAAAAAACCACATGATCATCTCACTAGACACAGAAGAGGCATTTGACAAAATCCAACACCCCTTCATGATAAAGGTCTTGGAGCGGTCAGGAATACAGGGAACATACCTAAACATAATAAAGGCAATCTACAGCAAGCCAACAGCCAACATCAAATTAAATGGAGAGAAACTCAAAGCAATACCACTAAAATCAGGAACAAGGCAAGGCTGTCCCCTCTCCCCATACTTATTCAATATAGTACTAGAAGTTCTAGCCAGAGCTATAAGACAACATAAAGAGATTAAGGGGATACAAAATGAAAAGGAAGAAGTCAAGCTTTCCCTATTTGCAGATGACATGATAGTATACATGAGTGACCCCAAAAATTCAACCAAGCAACTGATACAGCTTATAAACACCTTCAGCAACATAGCAGGATACAAGATCAACTCAAAAAAATCAGTATCCCTCCTATATACAATAGACAAACAGGCTGAGAAGAAAATCAGAGAATCATCACCCTTTATAATAGCAACAAATGATATAAAATACCTTGGGGTTACTCTAACTAAGTATGTGAAGGATCTATATGACAAGAACTTTAAGTCCCTTAAAAAAGAAATTGAAGAAGATATCAGAAAATGGAAAGATCTCTTATGCTCATGGATAGGCAAGATTAACATAGTAAAAATGGCGATCTTACCAAAAGCAATCTACAGATTCAACGTAATCCCCATCAAATTACCAAGACAATTCTTCACAGACCTGGATAGAATAATACTCAACTTCATATGGAAAAACAAAAAACCCAGGATAGCCAAAAGAATCCTGTACAATAAAACAACCTCTGGAGGCATCACAATCCCTGACCTCAAGCTCTACTATAGAGCTACTGTAATAAAAACAGCTTGGTACTGGCATAAAAACTGACATGTGGACCAATGGAATCGAATTGAAGACCCTGACATTCACCCTCACAACTATGAACATATAATTTTTGACAAAGAAGCCAAAAATGTACAATGGAAAAAAGAAAGCATCTTCAACAAATGGTGCTGACATAACTGGATGTCAATGTGTAGAAGACTGCAAATAGATATCTATCACCGTGCACAAAACGTAGGTCCAAGTGGATCAAAGACCTCAACATAAATCCAGTTACTCTGAACCTGATAGAAGAGAAAGTAGGGAGTAGTCTTGAATGCATTTGCACTGGAGATCACTTCCTAAATATAGCACCAGTAGCACAGACACTGAGAGAAACAATCAATCAATGGGACCTGTTGAAACTGAGAAGCTTTTGTAGAGCAAAGGACACGGTCAACAAGACAAAGTGACAGTCTCCAGAATGGGAAAAGTTCTTCACCAACCCCACATCTGACAGAGGGCTGATATCCAGAATATATAAAGAACTCAAGAAATTAGACATCAAAATGCCCAACAGTCCAGTTAAGAAATGGGCTATAGAACTGAACAGAGAATTCTCAACAGAGGAAGTTCAAATGGCTGAAAGACATTTAAGGAATTGCTCAACATCCCTAATTATCTGGGAAATGCAAATCAAAAGGACTCTGAGATACCACCTTACACCTGTCAGAATGGCTAAGATCAAAAACACAAAAGACAGCTTATGCTGGAGAGGATGTGGAGCAAGGGGAACTCTCTTCCACTGCTGGTGGGAATGCAAGCTTGTACAGCCACTTTGGAAATCAATATGGCACTTCCTTAGAAAAATGGGAATCCATCTCCCCTAAGATCCAGCTGTAGCACTCTTGGGCATATACCCAAGGAATGCTCAATCATACCACAAGGGCATTTGCTCAGCTATGTTCATATCAGCATTGTTTGTAATAGCCAGAACCTGGAAACAACTTGGATGCCCTTCAACTGAAGAATGGATAAAGAAAATATGGTACATATACATAATGGAGTATTACTCAGCAGAGAAAAACAATGACATCATGAGGTTTGCAGACAAATGGATGGATCTAGAAAAAATCATTCTGAGTGAGGTAACCCAGACTCAGAAGGACGAACATGGTATGTACTCACTCATAGTAGGACACTAGATATAAAACAAAGATGACTAGACTGCTACACAACTCCAGGGAGGCTACCTAGAAAACGAGACCCTAGGAAAGACACAGGGATTGCCCAATGACAGAGGAATGGATGAGATCTACATGAACAACCTGGATGATGTTGGGAGTAATAAAGGGCAAGTTTCGAGGGAAAGAGAGCTTAGGGGAACAGGAGATCCCAGCTGGATCAAGAACAGAGAGGGAGAACAAGGCATAACAGACCATGATAAATGATGACCACATGAGAACAGGAATAGGCAGAGTGCTGGAGAGGTCCCCAGAAATCCACAATGATACATCCTCTGTAGACTGCTGGCAATGGTTGAGAGAAAGTCTAATCTGACCTAGTCTGGTGATCAGATGGCCAAACACCCTAAGGGTCATGCTGGAATTCTCATTGAATAACTGAAGGAAGTGGATGCAGAGATCCTTGTCCAGGCCCCAGGTGGAGCTCCAGGACTCCAATTGTCGAGAAAGGACAAATAGTCAAACGAATGGAAGCACATGAATTATGAACCAAAGGCTGTGGAGCCCACAGCTGAAGGAGGCCCTATGGATAAGTGAGACAATTGAATAGCTTGAACTGTTAGGGAGTCACCCAGGCAGTGGGACCTGGACCTGTCCTTAGTGCATGAGCTGGCTGTTTGGAACCTTGGGCTTACACAGGGATACTTTGCTCAGCCTAGAAGGAGCGGACTGGACGTTCCTGTACTGAATCCACCAGGTTTAAATGAATGCCCAGGGGAGTCTTGGCCCTGGAGGAGATGGGAATGGAGGGGAGTGGCTGGGGGGAAGGAGGAGGCGTGGACAGGAGTGGGGAGGACAGGGGAACCTATGGCTGATGTGTAAAATTAAAACTCAAATATAATAAATTTTTTAAAAAAAGAAAAAAGGCAAATTCATAGCACTAAGTGCCTACATTAAATAAGTAAGTAAGTAAGTAAGTAAGTAAGTAAGTAAACAAACAAATAAATAAATAAATAAATAAAATTTAAAAAAATAACAACTTAGCTCAAGCAAGGAGTGGGTTCTTATGTCTAGAAAACAGATTATACAGTGTAGCTTTCACATGGAATGATATTAAGCTTGGATTAGGTATTCTTTTGGAACACATGATGTATATCAGGGTTGGAGAATATAACCTTTGAATCTAAAATTAAGATGAAATTTATGCGATCATAGGAAATGTAAGTCTTTGTATATGAACATTGTTCCCCCAGCTCTGGGCCATTTCATCCTACAGATATGGGTAATAAGCAGAATATGGCCACAGGGCCCAACCTGAGGTGAGTAAGGCACAGAATTCAAGAGATATGCTAAAGTCATAGAAATAAAAATGACCTCAGTTACCCATTTATCCTGAGTAGTACAAGCAATGGAAGCCAAGATTGATTAGTGGTTCTATGGAAATGCCTCAAGAATATGAAGACTTATATTCATGGGAAATGACATTAGAAAAAAAAACTTTGCGTTTTCTATGATAAATCTGAGAAAAAACAAACTTTCTTGAGGAAGCTTATTACAATTTATATTGAAAGGTGACACATTTTATTATGGCATGAAAGGTGACAAATTAGAAAAGACATGTCTGTTGATCTACTTCATTTATCCTTCTGAGTCAGTCTGAGACATAACCGATAAAATGGTACTATACATATGTCATGTGGGTCTTCAACCCTAAAACAAACAGCCTGATGTTGAATCTTCCTCATAGACATGTCAAAGGGTTTGTCTCCTAGGTAATTCAAGATCATATCAAATTTGGAATCTGTATTAACCATCACAAATCTAATTCATCAATTACACATAAACATACAGTTTTTAAGCCATAATGTTCAACTCCTTTACCATTAGGCTTATGATCTTGTCATAACGCATATTCCATTGAGTTCATTAATGAGTCCCTGTAGATTTTTAGTCTTAAACTATTCATGAGTCTTATACACCTGACACTCAAGAAAATCTCTTAATTGTGATATTCTATAAAAGCAAATAAATATATATAATTCATTATATAAAGATAACATCAATCATTGTCCAGAGTTGGCAAACCAACTTCCGGAAGACAAGTAACAGAGCATTTAAAAATAGAAAAACAGGTATGGTACATGGTTGGTAAAGGACAAGGAACAGTCATGAGGTTGCTGAAAATCTCAAGGCAAGATTCATTAGTTCCCTGTGAGGAGTGCAATGGTGAAGCCCTACCTAGTGACAACCCGAGAAATACAGACTATTGACAGTAGGTTAGATGCAAAGTGTACTAAATGGAAAAGACTGTGTGATGTACAGCTGCATGTTCTGGTGGCAGATAGCTTACTGGAGCAGAGCTCGAAGACCCTCCAGTATTGCTTTTCACAATACTAGATATCACTATGCTAACTACTGCTATGAAGTACCACTAAAGCATACCTGGACTGCTAAAGATAAGACATTTACCAAGCCAAATCAGATGTACTGACTCATGCAATAGTGGTACAACTGCTCTAAGTTCCACCAAATACATTTGGATTTAAACTAAGCCTAATTCCATGGACAAAACCTATGTTTACTGGTTAAAATGTGATTGCAAATCAGTAAACAGAGATGCCTTTAGCTCCAACAGAAAGGCTTTTGATGATTTTTTTTCCTTAAATGAATGCAATTTGCACACATAAAGCCCTCTAAGCATTTGTATTTACAACCTACACTATTGCTTTTATGTGCCTAGTATGTAGAGGAAACTATTACATAGTGTTTGAGACATACTAACCAAGATTCATATAGATTAAAATGGTAAGGATATAGAATTGTCACCTGTCCATGTGTTCCAATTTTCAGAAAACAATTAAATCATTACATACATATATCAATACATCCAAGGTTCAGTGAACATCTAAGAAGTAGTGACTGATATATACTTGGAAATAGAAAAAAAGATCTTGGACATAGCTATTTCCAAAGGCATTAAATTGTTGTTAGTCTTCATGGAACAGAGATGGTTGTAGTCATTTATAACATGACATGGATTCTAGTCCTGGTCCTAAAATGAGTTAAACAGTGCAAATACAATTATTTTTGTCCTTATGATAATAAGGCTGCTAACATTCTCTGAAGGGTAAAAGTAATACTATCCTCAATTTGAATTTCAAGCATTACTTTTTCCTGTGCCCTAGGTGCGTGTTGTCTTGGGGATGCTATTGCTACACTATATAGGAGATATAAAGTTAACTAAGGCATGACTGCAACAAGAACACATTCCTGACTCGACAGCCAAACTGTGTTCGAACTCCTCAGAGATCTTCTCTCTTTGACTCAAAAATTCTCCTCTAAATACCTGTTCCCTCTATTTCATCTAGTTGACCTTAAAATTTGCATGATTTTTATAAGCTTACCTTGGGAAGTTTGCCATTTTGGTGTCATTTGTACCATAGCTTAAGTGAGTAGACATTTCTTTCTACAGAACCAGAAAAGTAAAGCCAGATAAATGCTGAGAAGGACTTGCTATAGAAAACATTTGTACAATGCACTCTTGAACTAGTGGTTCCCAAATGTGGTTCTGCTTATCCTGGAGTCACATAGCAATGTCTAGAGACAGTTTGTATTGCCTTAATTGACCTGAGGTAGGAAAAAAAAAAGAGCATTGTAGTTGTTTAGTAAAGGAAATGTGTCTTTACAAGTTCAAAAGTCAAAAAAGC